>NC_043957.1:25771177-26013677 GCF_902148855.1 Sphaeramia orbicularis
TATTAATAGAAAGTGAAAGGAAACAACACACGATGCACACGTGATGTTATCAACTTCAAAAATAACATGTTACTTCATAAATGATCAGCTGTTTACGACTGAATAAACAGATAAAAATAAACCATAACAAAATAAGGAGATCCATATTATACATTATATTGTGACAAATATCACTGCATTGGTTAGTTTTATTTAAATTATCTTCTAAAATGCCTCAGAGATGGTTTTTAATTAATTTCTCTCAACCCTTGATTTTGTTTTTTTTTATCCATGACGATGGCTTTAAATGTTCTACCTATAAAGTTCTAAAATATTTTTCATGCTCTGACTATAAACAATATTTTCTAACCATCTATTTTCACCACATCTCACTTAGGAAGAAAAACTAAACTTAAAAGAAATATTCATGTTTATAAACTATATGGACAAAAATATTGGGACACATAATGGCTACAGCTCTAAGATGTACAGTTCAGGCTGATTTGAGAAATAAACCAATATTTCCTTGAAACCCCTGAAATCAACATGTCTGAATACTTTAGTCTATATAGTGTATTATGTTAAACTGAGGACAAAGGCATAAGATTAACCCTCTGATCCTGTTCTGTCAAAAACGTATCTGTTAAAGAACTTTATTAAAAAAAAACATCCCCATCTAAAGTGTAAATGTGCATTCACGCATAGATCTAATGAGATTCAGTGAGTCGATGCACCATCAGACACGCAACTGTGTGAAGCTGCACCACAACATACAACAGCACAACAACGCACACACACACACAAACACACACACACAGGAACACGGCGCCACGCTGCATCGAACACACTGTTTGTTTTCCTTTTACGCAGCAGAAGCATCAGGCAGAGTCAGCTCGCAAAACAATCTCATCTGGTTTGCACTTGCCCTAGATTTGACTTATATTAACACAGCGACCGCAAAACAGAAACAGAAAAGGGAAAGACAGAGGTGGGGGAGGGGTGGGGGGGGGGCGGGGCAGATAGATTTGGATTGACATTATGCTTAGCTAACAGCTGAGCAGAAAATCCAATTTGTGCAGGCAGGACCTCGGCCACCTACCACTCCGAGGGGGTCTTTGAGCATGCTTTTTTTTTTTTTTTTTTTTTTTCTTTCCCTCCCCAGCAGACAGATGTGAAGAGTCCTCTAGTAGCGATGATCACACTTAATCTCCATGGATGTATCTTATTTCATCTTGTCCTTTATTTCTGCTTTTTTTAACAATACATAGAAACAACTAAAAAAGTACTCAGAGAGCGCAGACCTCCACCAGGGGAGATCAGTCCTCCCACCGCCACCCCCCTCCCAATTGCCACCAAAATTAATCATTTCTTCCTTGTGCCAGTATCAACTTCCTGAAATTTCCTGAAAATTTCATCAAAATCTGTCAATAACTTTTTGAGTCATCTTGCTAACACACAGACAAAAAAACAAAAGATACCCCCCCACCCTCCCGATCACAATCTGAGGTAATAAAGCTGCTTTTACACCAGGGGTGTCAAACTCATTTTAGTTCAGGGGTCATATGTAGTTTAATACAATCTCAAGTGGGTCAGACCAGTAAAATAATAACATAATAACCTAGAAATAATGTCAATGTTTACATTTACAAACTATCATGAACAACCTGAAGTTTCTTAAAAAACAAAACAAAACAAAAACTGCCATTTTTGTTTATATCTACAAACTAACCTTTAAAAATTGTGAATAACATGAACAACCTGAAATTTCTCAAGTGCAATTTGAACCATATTATGTCTCAGTTAGTCATCTACACATGTGAATTACAACATACAGATTACAGTGGATCTACAAATACACAAAACATTTAGTAACAGAAAGAATATTGGTAAAATTGCACTTACTTCTCTTAAGATATTTCAGGTTGTTTATATTGGTTTAGATTATTCACATTTTTTGTGAAAGGATCGTTTGTAAATTTAAAGATTTTCATGTAATTTTTTTTGAGTTGTCATTATGATAATATTTTAGTGGTCTGACCCACTTGAGATGTGGCTCCTGAACTAAAATAATTCTGAGAGCCTTGTCTGTTAATATCTTCAGTGTAATTTTTTCACTGTCCAAATTCATTCCACAGGCCGATTTGGACCCTTTTTCATGTAATTTTAGTTTTTTTACACTAAAACAAAGAGAAAAGTTTGTAGTTGTCATTATTATGATAGTATTTTACTGGTCGGATCCTCTTTAGATCATAATGGTCTGAATGTGGAACCTGAACTAAATTGATTTTAACATCCTTAACTCTTAAAATCTTCAGTGTAATTGTTTCACAAATTCATCCAATGGACCGGATCGGACCCTTTAGCGGGCTGGTTTTGGCCCGCAGACCATATGTTTGACACCTTCGGTTTTCCACCAACATATAAAACAGTAACTGAAGCTATATTTATGGAGCTCATATTTACAGGAGGAAACTTTAAGTAATGCACTTTTTAATAAAACAACCTTTTTTATTTCTTCCTCTATTTTGAGGTGCAACATATAAACATGACTTCAACTAAAACAGTAACAATAAAACTTGAACAGTGGACAAAAGAGAACTAATCAGTTATGGGTCACATGCTGAAACTGGTTCATCACATAAAGCCTGAAAAAAAAAACCAGAACATCTACAGACGCTGGTTATAAAAGTCTCCATATAACATCAGATATGTATTCGTGTACAACTGAGACATACTCAGGATAATGGATAAAAAAGGTCATATTATACTCACATTAAACCAATCTGAAATGCATGTTAAATGTACGTAGCTGCTGAAACTTCTAAGGTACATTTTAGATTTTAGAAGGAAAACAAAAGCGTCAATTCTCCTTATAGATCTGAAACAGTGCATGCACACATACATATAGGCCTATATTTTATTATTTATTTTATATACATATATCATGATCACTTGGTAACCATGGTAACTATATTCTCCATGTAAATGCACACAGTTTTCTTGACTAATGAGGAAAAAAAGAAAATAATAAAATAATTAAGTGGAAATGTGTTGGTCTCGTGTTTCACTCAAACGTTGCGCAAACGTTTGACAAAAAGTAAATAAAATAAGCGACACATAACGACCACTTCTACATGAGATTTAAAAAGGGCATATAAAGTCTCCCCGCTGTGATTTAGAAATGCTCAAATGTGTGCATGTTTACACCCAAAGCATATATGTACAGTCTACGTTCTCTGTAATAATGCTTTGAAATATTTATTAGAGAACGGTTAATTAATTAGATCTCATAAATTCTTTCTTTTTACTCTGTCCATGAGTCAGTGATTTTTACTCATCTGATATATATTAATATTACAGTCATACAGATTCTGCCTGTGCTTACTTACATGTAGAAAACATTAATAAATAATTTCTACTTCCTCCCACTCCTTTTCGAATGTGCAAATGAAGTCATGTATATGTATAAATTTTGCTTTTGTTTTTTGTTTTCTTCCATGACTTCTAACAACCTGTTTTATTTCTAAGGACTAAGTAAGATTACTTTGTCTTGTTGCAGATTCAAAATAAACTAAACTTAAAAAAAAAGAAGTATTTTAACTCTTCAATGTCTACAACTATTTTTGAGGTGACGTCTACATTAATTCACTCCAACATCTAATATTTCCTCTTAATTTCAATGATTTCAGTCATTTTTTCAGTGAATACCAAGTATTGTGCTGTATTTAAATAACTCATTATGCATATCAGAACAGAGAAAACTGAAGAAAACACAGCCTTTTCAGCAAAATACATCATTAACAAGTGAAAAAAGTACAGCTCACTAATACCCCTACCGGGTCGCACAGCATTTTGCCCCCCCGATCACTGATACCCTGCCTACCAAGGGATGCGTTTTGAATCTTAACTTTCAATCTTTTTAAAATCTTTACAAAAATGTGTAAAAATAAATTAATAAAAATAAGAATAAATAATTGGTTGAATAATGTCAGAGAAATCAGTTAGACAAATTGTCTAAGTTGTAATTTAAAAAAAAAAAAATTACAAAATAAATCCCAAAATTGAAATTCAGCCATCACACTGTGTACTGCACCTCTTCTAGTGGTAACGAATGTGTGTGGAATTTGAAAATAGTGTCTATCCACTGTCATTGATCCAACTCCATGGGTTTTACTGGTGAATCAATGTTGTAGAAGATGACGGTGTTTCCACGGTAACTACAGAGCCTCTGAATGTCCAAATGGGTCATATCTGATGACCATGAAACGATGACAAACTGTATTTTACACCAATTATTTACTGATAGGACTAGTGGATCAACAGGAATTAAATATTTAATATCAATAGATGCTTTTGGTGGTTGTCAGCTGTTTGGGTCTTTATGGGTTAACTAATGCATAAATTTAATAAAATAAAGTTAGTTGCAGCCTTAGATAGAGTCTACGCTCAATAAAAGCAAAGTTCTGTATCGTATACATCCTGCAGCCATTCAGGAAACAACACATTGAAATTATACACATCTGTCAATCATACAGTCATGAGGTTTTATTCTGGTGAAACTATGGAAAAGGTTACAAAATCAAAGAATTTTTTTTTTTACCTCTTTTTTGTGTTTAATAGGTTTGTTGTATGTATTTTTTTTATTTATTTAATTTTTTTATTGTGTCTGTGTGGTTCCTTATGTCTAAGTACATGTTTATGTAAATGTATAATCTAAAATAAAAAAAGAAGGGTTAAAAAAAAAAAAAAAGAAAGAAAAAAAAAATTTGAGAAAATGCACAAAAGTGTGTGATGACACCAAACGGAGTTCACAGCCATAATAAGTGCACCCCCTCACCCCCGCCTCCACCTCATTGTTCAGACTGAAAACCCCCACGTCTTCAACACAGCTACCCATAATTCCACGCATGCTATTGGCCGCCACTGCCGCCGTCATTAAACTCTGCTGCTTCTGTCTACATTCATCTCATCCTCTCCTCTGCTCTTACCTCTGAAACTAAATTAGATATTTCCAATTTTACCTCGTTTTTTTTTTTTTTTCTTTTTGTCGTCTTAGGTTTTAAAGTTTAAAGGTTAAAACCTCTTAGCCGGCCGACCCCTTCACTTCTCTCCTCTTGACCCTCCCCCTTCTCTGAGGCATGTGGGTAAATTCCTTAACCTTTAAGCGTCGGATGAGACAAAAGTAAAACAACACACACATTCAGACGGCTTATGCGATCGTGTAGAGCTATATTTACTGAGTGTGTGTCAGAATGAAAGACGGATAACACACAAAAGAGATGAAGAGACCTTCAGCTGCACAACACAAGCATCCATCATGAACAATAACAAAAAAAAAGAAAAAAAAAACCCTCACTCTCCTTCTTTCAGTTTTCTCATGCTCCTATTTTTCTCCGGCCTTATATTACCATCTGTATTCGTGTTCCTCGCCACTTGATGCCTTTTTATTTTCTCTTTTTCGTTTCTCGTTTTGTTCCCATTTGAACATAGAAATTATGTTCATATATAACTAAATCCAATTCTATTCAATGCTGTGATATTGTTGAGAACAGATGTAATCCATCAGTGAAGTTACTTCTGTAAATGTACGTGAACAGGAGATGTTCAAAGTGCCGGAAAACAGAAAGAAGTCTGCATCTTTGCTGCATTTTTTAGCATTTGTTTTTTTCATGAATTAAAGTGCTTAAGTTAGGGAAAAGGTTGTGTTTGGGGTTGAACATCAATCAGTACACTTTGTATTTATAATATAGACTTTTTTTATTCTTACATTTTATTCTTTTATTAGGTTTTATCTATTCTTCTGTATTTTTATTTTTTTTTTATTTCATTCTATTTTTACAGTTGTTCTATGTCTTTTAATCTATTCTCGTATTTTACTCAGTTTTTTTTGTTTTTTATTTATTTTTCTGTACAACACTTTGGTCCACTGTGGTTGTTTTAAAGTGCTTTACAAATAAAGTTGGATTGGATTGGATCTTTTTTATGAATTAAACCAAATTCTCTCCCTAAATCTCCCTGTGTTTCTTTCCTCTGTAACTAATATCCAAGATCCAAATCCAATTCTATTCTGGGCTGTGATTCATTTCTGAGATTCTCTTTATTAATAAACATTCTTTTGCACAAAATTCCAGAAAACAGAGAAGTTTGCATCTAAACTGCAAATTTGATTTTTTTTTTTTTTTTTTTTATCAATTAAAGTTTGGCAAAAGGCTGTCGGTGGGATTAAATACTAAGAAATACACTAAGAAATTGTTTTCATCACCTCTTACAGACTTTTTTTTTAATTAAATCAAATTCTTTCAAAATCTCCCACTGTTACTGTGTGTTATTTGCATTTCAACACAGAACTTGGATTCAGATATAACTAAACTACAAAGCTTATGATGCAGCTACTTCTGTAGGTTCACAAAACACAATAAGAAAGAGAAAAGTTAGCATCTCAACTGCAGATTTTTAAAAAAAAAAACATATATATATATATATATATATATACAAATATATATATATATATAATTTTTCAGTCAGTTAAAGAGATTTAGTTATTGAACAGGTTGCTATGTGGGTCAAATCCCCAAAAAAAACAAACAAAAAAACACTAACAAGTTTTTTGCATCACATCTTTATGGACTTCTATGAATTTGACAACATTTTCTTCCTGTGTTTTAATTGAATTCATATATAATTAAACTATAAATCCAATCATATTCAGTGCCATGATTTTTTTTGCGAAGAGGTAATCATTTTTTAGCAAAGCTACTCCTGTTGAAAAGAGAGGTAGGAGTTTGTATCTCAGTGCCCGATTTGTAATCATTTTTTAGTCAATTAAAAAGATTTAATTGGGGAAAATGTTACAGTTGGGGTAAACACAAATAAATACACCATGAGTCATGTTTCAATCCACATTTTTTACAGTTTTTTTTAATGAATTAATCCAACTTCTTTCCTGAAACTTGATTTCAAAGCGTTGAAAGCTGGAAAAAAAAAACTAAAACCATAGTTTGACAAATTTCCCCTTTCACTTCAGAATGACATTAATTCATTTTAATTGTTATGGTGAATAAATTTTGTTACATATGACTTCTTTCTAAGACTCAGGGTTGTGTGTTTATATGTTCTTTTTTCTTCTATCCCTTTCACTGTGCTTTTTTCCATTTCTGAGCTGACCCTGAAAGCTCGTTCCTTCTTCGGGTTTTCGTTTTGGTCGTTTTGTCTTTAATAGAATAATCCCCCATTCTTTAATTTATTCACAAAATTATTCCCTTTTAATTTGCTCCCTTGTCTCAGACAGAACAATTACTTCCTGTGACGTTACACCTGCTCAGATAATTCACACAAAGGCCGAACGCAGATAAAGCCATTCACACACTAGTATGTTCTATTGAATTCGTCTGCACTTTTTATTTTCTGGTAAATTCATTCTCTTCAAAGCCTCACTGTTGAATCATTTTCCCACTGGTACAATAGTTAAAGCACTCACACATTTTTACACCATATCCATGTGTTTCAGAGCTGCCCTCCATATTTTATAATGATCGTTTTGGGTGTTTTTAATTTTAGAAATGCTAAAAAAGAATTTTGGTTATAATATAAAAGGTCATTTTAGTCACTGTTCTCGTTTTCTTAACTGGTCCCAGACATTGTTTCATTACTTTCCCTTCACTTTTCAAGAACCAAGAATGTGCCAAAACTTTAAATATCTGGATTAAAATTAAAAAAAAAAAAAAAAAGAGTTATTTACCATCATGTTCACATTAAATACTCACAAAAAATTAAGATATTTAAGGGGTTTGGGAGGGTTAAGTGGGTTTTGTTGTTTTTCTATTTATTTTTTTGTGAGTGTGTGTGTGTGTGTGTCAATACCTGTGTGTATTCTGTATTTTGAAATTCAATAAATATATCCAAAAAAAAACAACAACAACATATTTAGTTATTTTCATATTTTTCATTACATTACATACTCAAAAACCTGGATGTAATGACAAACTTCTTCAATCCTCAGTTTCTTCATCTAAATGTCAAACTTAGTCACTAGTATCAGCTGTAAAATGTGGATTTGCAGTCCATGCTTTGCAAAACTACAGATTCTGACCTGAAAACAGCAGATTTGATCTAAAGGTAGGCAGTCTGCATCCCTGAAAATTAAAATCTACAACTTTTCTGAAACTCTGGATGAATTATTTTACTTTTCATAACTTTACCAGACTTGGTGAATAATACATTTCAATCATTTTTCTTTTCATATGTTTTTGTGCTGATCAAATGAAAAAAAATAGAGTAGAAGAATTAAATGTTGATTGATTTTTTTTTCCACTGTTACAGATGATTTACACTGTTTCCCATAAAGTTTCCAGACACATTCCTCTTTTTATTCCTATTTAATCACCTTTGACCAAGTACGATAATTAGGTTCTGAGTCCCAGTTACACTTTAAAGAATAAATCAATCACAATCATATCATGACAAGAGTTCAAAATTCCAACTTTATGGGCCAAATGCCATATATGAGTGGAGATACAATTAACATTTTACAAACCAATCAGGTTGTATTTGGAATTTTTGCTGAGCAGCAAAAGTCTCGACGACCAAATACATGAAGGTTTTTATTGATAATCCTCTATTTCTGAGTTGTTTAATCTGCAGAGAAATGCTTCAGTGATTGCGTTCATTCTATAATTAATATTTTATTAAGTGATTTCATTAAAAAATCATCTAAAAACAGAATGATCACACGTGTTCTGCAGAAATTAGATCATCTGTGAACGTGCAGCTCTATCTGTTGGATGGTTTTGGTGTTAAATCCTATTTTTCAGAGTTTGTTTTTCTATTTTTTGATCCGTTTTAGTTGCACACAGGAAAGGAGTCTGTTTAAATCTGGTGTGTAGATTAAAAAAAAAAAGACATTTTTCACAATTTACAGAAAAACCTTGATTAATTGAATGAATGAATGGTTTATTTTTGGTTTGTACAGTAACCACCACACTTAGTACAACAACCACTATAAACACAGAAACCAAAAAAAAGGAATAGGCCAGAAGCAGAAGCTCATTTTTTGCGTATCCTTCTCACCTGACACTCTATTTACATTAATTTAAATGTGTACATCACTGAGCATTGTCATTATAACAAAAGAATCAATAACAACAAAAATACATCTACCATCTCCACTTAATATTCTTAAATGATCTTACACTTAAGGTATTTTTTAAACTTTATCAGAGAAGTGAACAACTTAAATTCTTCATCAAGTCCATTCCATAATTTCACACCCACGACCCAAATACATCTGGACTTCACATTTGTCCACACTTTCATACATTCAAAAATATTAACACGTGTTAAATTATAATTACTCTCTCTTAATTTAAAGAACTCTTGAATAGTATTTAGAATAATATTATTTTTTACTTTATAAATCACCTTTAATATTTTAATATATACCATATCCAGCAATTTTAAGGTATGGAGTTGAATAAATAAATTATTAGTTGATTCAAAACATCCTACATTATTAATTATTCTAACAGCTCTTTTTTGTAATTTTACTAATGTATCTATACTAGTTTTTCCTGCATTTCCCCATATTTCTGCACAATATGTTAGGTAGGGCATAACCAAAGAACAGTATATCATATATAGGCTTTTTTTATTTAGTAAGTCTCTTGTTTTACACAGTATGCCTATAGATTTGGACACTTTACTTTTAATATACTCAATACGGCGTTCAAATACTTTGACACATTACCCAGCATAACTTTAAAGTAAAGTGTAGAACATGAACATCTGTGTTATTTTTGTTTTAATTATCTTGTATAAAACTGAACGGCTTTGTTAATTGTTTCTTCAGACCCAATTCTTCCTTCATGACAAACCAAAGTGTCTGACATATAAATACACATACATATAGAAGTTCTAACATTAAAACCACACATTATTTGCACCGAGTGAAATCAGTCACAGCTTCTATTAATTGAAAGCTGGAGGTGTGTTATAGGAAACAATGTTCTACGCAGGTTTTTCAGACAGAGCGATTCATTTTTCCACAGCTTCTGCACACGGCGGCTTAGTTAAGATATGCAGAGTTAAAGACAGATCAGGGTGAAACAATGGAGTTGAAATCAGGAACAAGATGAGAAGATGGAAACCTTAGAAACTGAAGTTCATCTTGATTGGATCATGGACTAGAGGAGGGCTGTCAAACATGTGGCCTGTGGGTCAAAACCAGCCCGCAAAAGGGTCCAAAAGGGTCCAGCGAAAAAATTAAACCGAAGATTTTAAGAGTCAGTTCAGTTCAGGTTCCATGTACATGAAAATCCTTACATTTACAAACTATCCTTTCAGAAAAATGTGAATAACCTGAATAAATATGAACAACTTGAAATGTCTTAAGAGAAGTAAGTGCAATTTTACCAATAATCTGCCAGTCTCTGTACTCAGTATCTATTACTGCTTTTGTTTTATTTATTAAATTTACTCTTCATTCTCTTGTTTGTGTATCATCTCGTATATTATCTGCATATTGTTCTAGTACTGTTTTATTGACCTTAAAAAAATACCCTCTTACACTGAATGTGTTGAAGTGGGTATTTAAGGACTTTCTCATTATCATTGTGGATTTTCTTTAGCAGCGGCTCAATCCTACACATTTATGTAAATTTTAAGTCTCTGTTAAACAGGAAAAAAAAAGAAAAGTGTGACTGTATTTGACAAAATATGTCAAGAAGAGCATAGTTATTTTTATTGGGAATATACATGCATCACTGGTTGCAAAACCTTGTAGGCCGATGAACCAATTTTACTAAAAATCTAAAATTTCTTAGTTGTTTACTGTGATTAGGTATGCCTGTTAGTTTTGTGTTAATTCTGCACATTCATGTTTTACTAAGTTATTTCATTAAAAGTCATCTATTATGATCTAAAGTGGATCAGACCAGTAAAATACTATCATAATAATGACAACTGCAAACTTCTCTCTTTGTTTTAGTGTAAAAAACTAAAATTACATGAAAATCGGCCTGTCCAGCCTGTGGAATGAATTTGGTAAGTGCAAAAAATTACACTGAAGATATGAACGTAACAGCCAAGGCTCTCAAAATAATTTTAGTTCAGGGGCCACATCTCAAGTGGGTCAGACCAGTAAAATATTCTAATAATAACAAATAAATAATGACAACTCTCTCTGTCAAAAAAAAAAAAAAAATTATTTATTTTTGAAAATCTTTAGATTTACAAACTATACTTCCAGAAAAAAGTGAATAACCTGAATGAATATGAACAACCTGAAATGTCTTAACCTCCTGAGACCAAGCAATGCATTTTTGTCCACTGTAGGGGACAAAAGTTTCACAGTTTCACTTAAAAACTCTTGTCCACTGCAAAGGACATTCCATCAATCACTCAATCAATCACTCAATCAATCACTCAATCAATCAATCAATCAATCAATCAATCAATTAATTAATTAAAAAATGAATCTGAAAAAACTGTTGCATTATGCAGTTTCCAATCAAAACAACTGTTTAATGTATAAAAAAAAAACTACAATTTTCACTTTCCTGGGTCTCAGGAGGTTAAGAGAAGTGCAATTTTACCAATATTCTGCCTGTTACTAAATGTTTTGTATATTTGTAGATCCACTGTGATCTGTAAGGTGTGACGCACATGTGTAAATGATAAACTGTGGCAGAATACTGTTAAGATTACACTTAATTTTCTAGGGAAGTTTCAGGTTGTTTGTGTTATTCACATTTTTTAAAGGTTAGTTTGTAGATATAAACATTTTCATAACGTCATTTTATTTATTTATTTATTTTTCGCTCTAATACATAAGAGAAAAGTTTGAAGTTGACATTATTTATAGATTCAAAAATTCATGGGAAGGAATGCCTCTAGGACCAAAAGAGTGTTTGTTCAAGGTGCTCTTTGTAAAAAGGGATTCATGAAGTAGACGACAAACTGGAAGAAAACTCCAAGGCACTGTCTTCCAACATTAAAATGCCTTTATTACCATGGCGTGGTCATATCTAGACCTTAAAAAACACTTCCTGATGAAGGCTTGAAGCCGCAACGTGTAGAAGTGTTTTCTAAGGCATTTTTTTATAAAGGCATTTTATGCCTTGGGGTTTTCTTCCAGTTTGTTATCATTTTTAGATTATTTTGTTATTATTTTGCTGGTCCGGTCCACTTTAGATCCTATTGGGCTGAATGTGGAACCTAAAATGAGTTTGACCCCCTGGACCAGAGCCTGTTTTCATCCTCCCAGTTGAGGCGTGTGTGCATTTTCTACCATCCCAGAGTTTGGATACAGTGGGATTGTATCAGATTTAGAGGAGGAGGAAGGCGTCATCGCTCTGTAATAGGACACAAAGGATCTGACGGAGCCGACGGAGAAACTGCCCCGCTGTGACTCTCCATCCGTCTCCTCCCACTCCTTCCATAAACACACAGTGGAGGCTTTTACTGAGGCCTCACACTGGCTGGTTGATTGACTAATGCTATATTTATATACGTGTATGTGTGTGAGTGTGAGTGTGTGCAGGAAACATGAGCTAAACAAGTAGCAGCGGGTCACATGTCTCCATCATTGACCATCAGGGATAAAAGTGAAAACCCGGAGATGCCATTATGGTGCTAAAGCCAAAAAAACCTGCACGAGATTAAGGCAAACAGACGTCCACATCTGGATAAGCCCACGTCATGTGAGCGCAGCAGGGCACTATGGGAAAATAAGAGTAAGTGTGTAGAATAAGACAACAACAAAAAAAAAAGCAACAGTAAATGAAACTAAAAGCACTTAAGATGATATAGTCAGTTACAGGTGCCGCACTTAAATTGTATTTTTTGTCATTTAATGTATAATCAGGGTGTGTTTACCCTTAGGGGTCCATGGTCACAGCGCTGTGACGCTTACTGCTTTTGTTATATTTATTAAATTTACTCTCCATTCTCTTGTTTGTGTATCATCTTGTGTATTATCTGCATATTATTCTAGTACTGTTTTATTGACCTTAATAAAAAAAATACCCTCTTAAACTGAATGTGTTGAAGTGGGTATTTAAGGACTTTCTCATTATAATTGTGGATTTTCTTTAGCAGCGGCTCAATCCTACACATTTACATAAACTTTAAGTCAGGGGTAGGTAACATGTGGCTCTTGGGCCCTTTTCAAGTGACTCCATGTGGCTTTGTCAATAAATATATGGAAATACATAAAACTTTTTTTTTTATATGTTTTGTTAGTGACGCAACCATGAAGTCATTCTGAATTAAAAAAAAATAGTAAAAGTAGACGGTTTTATTTTATGATAATGAAGGTATTCATCTGTTTATTCCATTTGCTTCATACACCAGTCGATTTTTGCTGCACAAACACAATAACGACAAATGTCAGTTTTCTTTAGTGTAGTTCTGTAAATGCACAGAAACGCTGATTGATCCTTGACATATTCCATACAAACTAATCCTAAACAGTCACCCCTTTAAGGTAAAACATATAGGGATATCTTTTGGCTCCAGACAGTTTTTTTTTTCTGTTTCAGTTCTAAAATGGCTCTTTGCTGACCCATGCTGTAAGTCTATGTTAAACAGGAAAAAAATGAAAAATGTGACTGTATTTGTCAAAACATGTCAAGAAGAGCATAATGTTTTTTTATTGGGGATATATTTGCATACGGGTTGCAAAAACTTTTAGGCTGATGAACCATTTTTACTAAAAATCAAAAATTTCTAAGTTGTTTACTGTGATTAGGTATGTCTGTTTGTTTTGTGTTCATTCTGCATTCTGCAGAAATACAGTCTGTTAACGAACAGGCTATTTTTGGTGTTAAATCTTATTTATGATGTTTGTCTTTCTGTATTTTGATCCATTGATCCATAATCCTGCACATGGGAAAAGCATCTACAGACGTAAACGAGTCCAAATAATAATAAAACCACCGTTTGAATGTCTTGAGTCTGACTTTAGGCCTTTATTTTGTTTGCACCTTTTCACATTTTATCCTGTCATATCTAATTAAATCCTGAATATGATGCACAAAGGTTGTAAATAAAAGAAGAAAATAATCAAATATGACAAAGAAGCATATATTTGCCGACATTCATTGAAGTATTTATTAAATTTACAAACAAGGAGATACTTCACGCCGTGTTTTATTACCTGTATATTAGATTAACTCCATCAGGATATGAGATTTTCATCATTTCAGTCTAGCTGTAATGTGTAAATGCAGCAATAACGCTCTGTATTCATGCAGGAAATCTTGGATATCTCATATCTGTGACCTTCAGGCTTTTGAGCTGTTCCGAGGTCAGATAGCGTCCACTTTACACCGGTCTGACTGTGATCTATCAGCTGTACGACAGACAAGAGTGCGACGGCTTTGGCTTGAATTCCACTTTTATCTGAGCCTTTTATCAAAGGAAACATCGCTGACACTACGGGCAGCGACGGCGCTCAGAAGCACCGTCAGGAAAAGGCAAAGTGGCGGGAATATGAAAGGGTCAGAGCGCTCAAATTTTAGAAATCCAACCCTGTAGACTCATGTGGCTCATTCAACAAGATTTTCTGAACATGCATGCACATAAATACACAGAACGCACACATGCAAACAAAGGCCGAGGGATCATTTCACATGGTTTTGTCTCAACAACAGCAGCCAGATGTGCGGATTGGCTTAAATCTGGGTGAACAAACCAGGTCAGAGGCCCCGAAGCCAATGGAACAAAGACATATTTTGGAGTCCTGTATATGTGAGCGTTTGTGTAAATGTGTGTATACTGTGTGTGTGTGTGTGTGTGTGTGTGTGTGTGTGTGTGTGTGTGTGTGTGTGTGTGTGTATGTGTGTGTGTGTGTGGGTGTTCGACTGGACTTCTTGTTATCATATGATTTTCACATGAAGTCGTGCTGCTTACAGTTTGACACACAAAGAAACCAATTCACAGACGCTGGGGTGTATAAGGGAAGGATGTATGGATTTAATATCAGAAATCCCCCGACAACAAACACAAACTATATTGTCTGCTGCTTTAATTGCAGGCTGCCTGATGCGTTCGCTGACCTAGAAGCAGCCTCAGCACACAAATGTATTAGATTAAACACATTTTAATATGTATGATAACCTGATAACCACAGCTCGGAGTAAATTAGATTTTGTTAAGGTGAATAAATGTTACATAGCTAAAAGTCCATATTTTTCTTGAGGTTTTTTTTTTTGTGTGTGTGTGTGTGTGTTTACAAACTTTTGCACATTTAAACCTACAGCAGTTAACCCTTAGGGGTCTGAGCCTATTTTGGCCATTTTTGAGCACGTTTGATTTTGCCTTTATACACTATATAAAGAAATGTTTACTATAACCATGTTTGGTATCTTTGTCTTCTCATTTGCCTATTATTTTTTCACTTTAACCTATTATATCAACATAAAAGGCCAAAAAACACACAAAAAAAATGTAAAATCTGATTTGAAAAATTCATATAATTTATTGCATAAATAACACAAAGATGCTTAACGAACCTTGTCAAAGACTTTAAAAGTGAATATTAGTTCCAAATATTAGGTATATAAAATCAAAATTGTAATAAGTTAAAACTACACAAATATTTGGCATAAAAGTATATCTTTACCTAGGAATTTTCTCCAGTTTTCTCACCCCAAAAACACCCTCACCACTGTTGTATCTCTTTTTAAGGATTGTATTTTGGGCACATTTTGATGCTGTAGTGTTGTTAAAAACAGCACAATATCCAAAATTGTGGTGATACTTAATATTTTTTGGCGAAAAAATTGGTTACGATTGAAAAAGTTTTATGTTTATGAAAGCATTTCTGTTCTAAATTACAGCATGAAGGTGAAGTTTTATGATTATAATTGGATATTTTCTTTCTAAACTCCAAAACTGAAATATTTTATTGTGTTTTCTTAGTTTCCAGTTGCAATATTTGGGAAATATTTTCCTTTTTTTTCCATTTACATTTTGCTGGGAATACGAAGGTAATGAATGAACCTCATAACAACTACGTCCTGCTGATGTTTTTGTTATAAAATGGACCCTTCTCCTGATCCGACTCCAACTAACCTCTGCTTTACGTCATCACAAAGACAATGCAAATATGTGTTCCTTTTTCTGTTTTTACGGGTTAAACCTGGGGCATTCAATTGGGAGTTTTGTACATTGGGGTATCACATGATCCCATTGACATCCCCAGGCGGAACAAAAGCAGTAGCTTACCATCCATGTTTTAGAACATGTTACAGGAGACGCACAGTACACAATAATATTAAAAAAGAAACTGATTTGTTTTTTCTTGCTGCCGTTTATTACTGAGTCTTTTCAGTTTAGAAGGATCTGAAGAAACACTGACTTCTTTTCAATCACTTCAGCAAAGACTGTCATATTTGTATTGATTTTATTCATGTATATTTTTGATTTGCATTTTTCCATCTTCACTTCAACTTTATCTTACAATCACCTTGAATTCTGTTTGAATGTCTATTAATGCTTTTTATGTGGGGAAAAGTTATTATTATTATTGTTGATAAATAGAAAAAATATGAAGAAGAAGAGGAAAAAGAAGGAGGAGGAGGAGGAGGAGGAGAAGAAAAAGAAGACGAAGAAGAACATGAAGACGAATGATTCTGTCATGTGCTCCTTCACTGAAAGATGAGGTTTTTAAGTGTAGCACAAATCGGTCCTGTAGACTTTGTAGATGTTGTTCCAAGGAAACCTCATATAAAATCTGGAATGAATCTGACCAGTACTCGACAACAAAGACAAAGACAACAAAGACGACGAACACACTCATGGCCTATCTGCACGGTGAGCTAAAAAGCTAAGAGTTGACAAAACAAACACAGACTCAAACAAAGTGGTTTTACGTGTTTTTTTTTTGTTTTTTTCAGCAACCATAGGTTTGAGGTTAAGTGGCATAGATGTGATCTGCAGCCTGCTCAAAGGAACTAAAGAAATAAATGAATAAAGTCAGTAGTACTACTGTGATCAAAAACAGACATTACATTCATTGTTTTGTGCAAAATGAGATGATAATGACACTGATTATGGCATTGAAATAGGATTCCCTATTGAGTTTACAAAGAATTATCAACATTATTATTATTATTATTATTATTATTATTATTATTATTATTATTATTATTAGTGTAGTTTGGATTTTTCCATTCCATTTTGTCCTTCCATTTCCTGTGATTGTTTGCAGGCCAAAAAAAAAAAAAAAACACCAACAACATCAGCTGAGTATAAAAAACATTTTCTGTGTGCTGCAGTGCTGCAGTAACTTTAATAGGCCTGACCACGTGATATACATAAATGCAGACACATATACACATCATAGTGTATATGCATTTAGACACACACAGGTACAACCATATGGCTGCTTTTCAACACACACACACACACACACACACAAACACACACACACACACACAGAGCAGGAAATCTTCAAATGGAAATGTCTATATGTCACTGTTCACACGGTGTTGTACCCACCAGAGCTTTAACTACTGGTCATAAATATTTCCCCTTTTGCAAATCAAAGGTCTGCTGTACTCTCTCTTTGTTTGCCTGAGTGTGTGTCAGGTGTGTGCGCTACATAGATAGAGGGAAGAAGTACGTGGGAAGCCTGAGTCCAATATTGACACAGCAGCACCCAAGCCTCCTCGCATTAATATTAAATAGCATTATTGCTAATGTTGAGGAACAATGTCTTTGTTAGCTAAGCCTGTGCTCCATCTCGGCACCAACACCACACAAACAGGGGTTGCGTCCCTCTTGGTTTACAGCCATAACCTTGAACTCTTTTCTTAAACCGCCTCCTGCCCAATTTGTGTCGGCACAGTCCAAAGGTGGACGGTCCAAAGAGCCACTGATATGCACAGACGCACCTTAGTTCACAAAATGTTCATGACTCATTAACCACCTCCAAAACCAGCTCACACTGCAAAACAAAGTCTCACACAACCCGCGAAGCCAGATTCATGCGCTCGGATCAACAAAGCCTTTGTTCAGGTGCAATAAAAAAGAAAAAAAAACCATGAAAGCCTCAAATATTTGCTTATATTACGACTAGATTCCCTCTGGATTCATTTGTCACAGTCATTTGTTCCTTCTGAGTAATTCATGATGTGGTCTTTTAAGTGAACTGAATCATCAAATGTATTATTAGAACTTGTCAGACAGAAGTATTTCCATGAACCACGATGCTCTCTCATCAGTACAGCTCTGTTTAAAAGGGTTCTGTACAGTACTGATATTCCAAAATGTCATCAGCAGGTGGAAGTCAAAAACCAGAACACACTTAGTTCGACGAAAACCACTGATGAACCAACCCTATGTATCCACAGACTGAATCAGTCACTGAATAAAGGTTAAAGCTCATTGTTTCCACACATCTGTATTATAGTATCATCAAGTTTTCTTCAAAAACAAAAACTAACAGATGCTTATTTTAACAGTTGATCAAATTAATACTGTCTGATAATGTTGATGTGCTCTGTCAGCTGATAGTTTACATTATAGCTCTGTTAGCTTAGCTCTGTTTTAGAAGGAAAACAGTCACAGTAAAACCACAAATCACTTCTGTTTTCAGTACAGTTTGTGTTGTCAGTAGCTGAACTAAACATCTGTTTGGAATCAAACAAACAAGGTCAGAACTGTCACAGTTTAGTCTGAACCATGGATCAACAAATGGCAAATTAGCAAAGATAAGAACATCATATAGCTAGACTAGAAAAGCACTCGGAGATCGCAGACCTCCACCAAGGCAGATCAGTCTGCCCCCCCCCAATCACCACCAAAATTAAATAATTTGTTCCTTGTGCCAGTATCAACATTTCCTGAAAATGTCATCAAAAATCTTCCATAACTTTTTGAGTTATCTTGCTAACAGAAAAACAAACCAATGTCCAGAATCATAGAATCATCATTGAAGTGGGTTACCTAGCAACAGATAAACAATAGGGCCACATTGCCATGGTGTCAAATTTCATGTGCAGAAACAGACATGCCAGCTGAGAGGTTATTCAACTGAAAATGCCAGTGGAATTTACCAAGAAAGTAAAGAAAGTAAAGGAATGAGCTGTATCAGAGGATCTAGAACCTATGGTTTATATGGCTTTATTTATACACTTCAAAACACACTACACACTACAAAAATAAACTAGAAAAGCACTGAGAGCAGACCTCTGCCAAGGCAGAGGTGCCCCCCCCGGATCACCAACAAAATTTAATCATTTCTTCCTTGTGCCAGTATCAACATTTCCTGAAAATTTCATGAAAATTTGTCCATAACTTTCTGAGTTATCTTGCTAACAAACAAACAAACAAACACGCAAACAAACATGCAAAGCAAAGCGATCACAATACCTCCTGGTGGAGGTCATAACCTCATTGGCAGAGGTAATAACTTTATACTTTCATAAGCCTCAGACTGAAACTCAACAATGTAGAGGAATGGAGTTTGATGAGAAAACAAAAACAGGGATTTTAGTTTGTATTACTTTGTCACTTTCACAGACTCTAAAAGTTGTTTCTTCGTGTTTGTTAGTGTTACTCCCTCTAGTGGTCAAAGTAATCCCCCAGCCCCATTGATGTAAATACATTCAGTCCATATCTTTTCTTTACAATCCAATACATTGACATCTTCAGCAGAACTTCAGGGCTCTTGATTCTAAACACTATAATGATACTTTCTGTAAATACTACAAATAGCCCCTTTAAAAAAAAAAAAAAAAAGTTGCTGCTGATATGGATTTAAACAGACTTCAGGTTGTCAGCCTACAGCACAGTGCCTCCATTGTTGTGTCAAAGCTTCAACGCAGGCAGATGAAATCTCCAAATTCTATGGAGCTTCATCGATAATTAACCAAAGAGAATGCGTTTCATGCAGTTTTTAAAGTTAGAGACCAAAATAACTTCAACTTAGAATCACATATTAGAAAACCATGCAGTACAGTTCAGTCCAAATAGTGTCTGAAACCGATTTAAGTGTTGAAGAAGCAGCTAATCTGTTCCCACATGAATCAGAAATCGCAGCTAATTTGCAACGTTGAACAAAAGGACAAGATCAGATTAGTGTATGATGAAGGAAAAATCTGCACATACTGTACATAGCACGGGGTTGTTTTTAAATTGGAAATGTACATGTGGAAGTTCAGTGACAATCTTTATTTTTAGTCAAAGTCTGCAAATCAACTTTGGCTATTTTGTTTTTTAAATTTTCAGTTTATTTGGGGGTTGTTTTGTCTCAAACCCTATAAAAACCCACTGTTTTACTGTGATGACCAGGTGACTGACACATGCATTAACTATCATTTGTGAGCATCTTGTAGCATGTTTCCCTCAAAAGGTGGTGAAGGCAAAATGCAACAATGAAAATAGGACCAATGTCTCTGCATCTCCCCAGCATGTTCCATCAAGAATCAATACCAAGTTGAATTTGTGTGGTTGTCAGGTTCTACCACTATATTAGAGTCCTGTGGTCTGGATGCAGGAGATCAATCTCCCAATAGAAGTGGGTGGTACTTTCACTGGAAGAGAACTCAATTAATTACATGAAAGTCCACATATGACTTCCTATCAGTACTCAATAGTAACTATATTGATATCTCTAACCATTTCTATGTTATAAGCCTCAAAATATGGACGATAATACGTAAAGGCAAATTTTTAATATTTTAAAATTTGGCAAAAATTCAAAAATCAGTATGTCTGAAAACTGCACAAAGTTTGTAGATATTGTCCCAAGGAAGCTACATACGCTACAAACAAAAAGTTAAGGATATTTTTAATTTTGGGGCTATTTTTTTTTTTTTTTATTTGGGATTCTTGCACAGCGCTTTTTACTTTTTTTTGTGTGAATTGAATTGAAACATTTTTTTTATTGACCAGACATAGTTTTATTTACAAATGGCAAAAATGACAAAAAAAAAAATAATAATAACCTTAGGTTTTTGTTTGTAGCGTATAAAATGTGAGATTAATCCACCCAGTGTTTCATCTGAGAAGATGTTTGAAGAAATTGCTGCCAAAGAAGACGACAACGGCAAAGACGACAGACACATTGCGATCACATTAGGTCATGTCCTATCAGTTGGTGAGCTAATACTAAAAAGGAATAGTGGACTGCACACAATAAAACTCAACTGAAAATGCTAGATGACACTAAAAAGTTGATTATTTGTCTTAAGTTGTGTTCAAGGCTTTTAAATTTCCACAACACACAAAAAGGAAGTATTTACTGCTGGATATAACAGTGATAAATGCATCCTGCAAAGTAAGTCCATCTTAAGTAGAGATGCACAGACACCAATACCAGTATCGGGTCTGATACTCAGCGTGTGTACTTGCACTCATAAAAGTACTCCAATACAACCGCACCGATACCACTTATGGCAGCGTGACATTCACAGTTCAGTGCAGCAGGTACGCAGTGGAGTAATGTCTGCAGTCTGTTTAAAAAGCGACTGCGAGTTAGAGAAAAACCACTGACATATTTATGACAACTACCCTCATCAATATCAATATTAGTATCCACATTAGTGTTACCTCTGTCGTCTCCATGTTTGTTAGTACTGACTTTCTTCTTCTTCTCAAAAAATCTTTACTCTTCTTCGTGGTATTTGTCCAGTAAGGTTAATCAAGAGCGGCACCCTCTGGTGGATTGATCATTCCAACATAAAATGTCAGTAGCAGCACTTTGTTCCAGTCAGACTAATGACAATAAAGCACATTTTCAAAAGTAACTAAGAACTGTAATGGTATTATTAAGTACTCATATCGATACTCTGCATCGGCAAATACTCAAATATACTTGTACTTATACTCGGTCTGGAAAAAAGTAGTATCGGTGCATCCCTAGTTTTATGTATTGGTATAAAAAATAATGTGGAAATGCCGACCCCCCGACATTTAATCTTTCATTAACTCAGTGACCTGATGCCTCTCACTGCAATGGTCCTTGGGAGTTGTAGGTCACTTCTCTCCTCAGGTTCTCATCAACAGACCATTATTTCTAAAACCTTCAGAGCAGTTTCTACTTTTGATTCACAAGGACAGATTTGTGCCCTTGTCGGATTTGGATGAACTCCAGCAGCTGTTCACCTCTCACTGACTTTTACGTCCAGGAACATCAAACCCCACCTACTTCCCTGACCCCGATGCTCTTTTCCCTCCCTCTTTCCAACCATTTGTCTTTTAGATGAAAATTTCGTCCTTCTGCTTCTGCTCCCGTCCCTTACATTGGTCGTTAGGAGTTTCAGCTCCTCATTGTGTGACACAGTGGCCTTCATTGTTGCCACAAAATTGAAAAATCTACAGCTCAAATCTTGAAATTGCATGAGGCTGGCGTGTTAATCAACCACAGAGAAATACATTTCATGCAGCCTTTGGTAAGAAGGCATTCCAAATAACTACAAATCAGAGTCACATCAAGAAAAAATGGCTCAAATTGTTCATCAAGACTCCTGAACCTTTTCTTACAAGCACTGAAATAGTAATTATGTTGACATCACCTTCTGTACACATGTCACAGTCTATCTTCCAGTTAAGATATTGAAGGCAAAGAGATTGGACTTTGATTTTTTTTCCCCTATTGTGCAGTAAACTAATGAAATGACATGCTTGTCCTGATGTTTTTGTGCGTACATGTAGACGATCACAAGGTTGTCACTGCATTTTAGGCTGATGTATCAGTTGCATTTACATACGACCACAGTAGCATCTGCACTTGAAATATTAAAACCTAAAGAAGCGGGTAAAAAGGAGAAAAGTATAATTAAAATATATATATCAAAACTGGCAGATGTAAAGACATAAACAGAGGAAAATAAAAAAAAAAACAGAGTCCAAGCTTCCTACGCCTCAATTAAGTCTGAGACAAAAATGTCTGCAGCCACCACTGCAACACATTCTGCATATGTGTGAGTGCGTTTATGCAGACACACTCACTTGAGGGTGGGCGTTAGATCTAGCAAAATGAAAAGTTGCAAAGTATAAGTGCCTCTTAGTAGAAATGGAATGAAAATGTTCAAGAGATCCTTCAGAAAACTGTGAACCCACAACGACTGATTGGTTCTTTTATTCTCCTCTCCAAACAATAAAGCCCATACCAACACTGCATGACATAATCTGCAGGAAATATGAAACGGAAATCACAACATAGACTGGAAAATAGAAATCAGACAAAAGGGAGAGGGGGGGACACTGCAAGACAGAATATGGTTGTGAGAAAAGGGGAAAATAGCTGAGAAATGGAGGATGACAAAAGAAAAAGGCAAAAGGACAAAGAAAGTGGCAGATAAAATGATGCTACTAGACATTTCTGTAACTGAATATGCAAAATCTTTCATTTGTTTTTCAGATCCTGTAAGTTTGTAAACTGACAGTGATGAAAGGACTTTTACTGCACCCATTAGTCAGAAAAAATTCAATTTAGGTACATGTGATCATGATGGAAAAGGCAGTTTATTGAGTCAATGCTGTCAACCAGTATCACTGCACCAAGTATCACGGTGTATTTTAACGCTGTTGTCAGATTTATTTTTGATGTATTATATAGCATTTGTTTTCATTACATTAATTTGCCATCGATTTTAATCCAAAACTTCTTTTTGTCTGGAACCCATGAAGAATAGTTTTTACTGTAATAATAACTAATGGGAAAAAAAAAAAAATTAGGACTGCAGTTGTGTTTGAATAGTATGACAGAAATAAGTCATTTTTGTTGCATCTTCATGTGATTTTATTGCCAAATTTTTGGGAAATAACAATGCTTTGCTTAGGGTTCAAGAAAAAATGGTTTGGTTTATCATAAGTGAATATTAGAATAGGGATGTAACGATTATCAATATAACAAGAAACAGAGAGAGAGAGAGAGAGTGAGTGAGACCTCCATCCTATCTATCTCTAATGTTTGAAAAAGAAACTAAAAACTCAAACTCGATATGGAAAATGGTCAAACAATGGCCATAAGGTTCCATCTTTAATGCACATTGTATGTTTGATGTTTACATGTTAATATTTGAATGTTTCTGCCAACAGAAAGTACATTGTGCCGATTATTTTATTTGTTTTTTGTTTTTTTCAAAATACAACTTGGTTAAATTATTTTATTCCAGTGTGTATATAAGTACTTTTTGAACATTTTGAGCACCATTGCAACCATACCGTGATAATAATGATAACCGTGATCATTTTGGTCACAATAACTGTGATATGAAATTTTCATATCGTTACATCCCTACATTAGAATGAAAGCACTGGCATTTTTCCCTAAATCAAACCATTGTGTGCCATTAGTATGCTGTTGATAGATGACATGAGCCATTAGTTGATTTACATTAAGATTACACATATACACAGTATAAATTCTGGGTTGAGATTACAAAAGAAAAGCAAGAAAAAGAAGTTGCAAAAATATTAAGAATGTGGATAAAAGCTGCAGGAGCTGAAATCAGAGGGAAAAAATACACAACTTCCTCTTTCAGCTGATGCTGTTCCTGAAGGTCTGAGGCTGATGAAATGGAGGAAATTTTCAGGAAATATTGATACTGGCACAAGGAACAAACGATTAAATATTGGTGGTGATCGGGAGGGGCTGATCTGCCTTGGCGGAGGTCTGCGCTCTTTGAGTGCTTTTCTAGTTTGAAATGAATCCGACCAGTAGTTTTGGAGATGAAGATGTTTGAAGAAATGACTAACGAAGATGAGGGTGAGCTAAAAACGACTCTGGCTGATTAGATTTTCAACAGCTTCAAAACAGGGCCAAGAAGTAGAGGCATTAGTGTCATTTCCACTCAAATGGCTTGACTTATACTGTATAAACAGAAGGTACTTATGATGAAACAAAAAAGCACTGCAGCTTGAAAAAGAAAAGGAAAAACAAGCTGCGATCATTAAAAAATTAACACGTAGAGGAAAAGTGGGATGAAAAGGGGAGATGGAGAGGGTGCAACGGGGAGATAAAAATACAAGTGACATTTGTGGTGACGGTGACAGGAGTGATGGTGGAGGCAGAGTGGTGTTGACCTTCACTTTTACTGGAGTGTGTGTGTGTGTGTGTGTGTGTGTGTGTGTGTGTGTGTGTGTGTGTGTGTGTGTGTGTGTGTGTGTGTGTGTGTAGCCTGGTGGGCTTGACACCAAACTGAGGATGACACGGTCACACACAGAGGAGAGCCCCCCCACCCCACCCCACCCCCAGCCCTGTCACCAAGGTGGGTTCACACAGCACAGCTGGCCCTGTCACCTCCACTTACCCCACAGCGCTCTGAGCCGCCGTGTACAGTATAACTACTGCACAACACACACACATACGCACAAAGGGGAGATCAGAAAGGTGCCAACCACTTAATCACATCAGGGGAAATTATAACATTGTTTCGACTTAAAAATACAAATGAAAGGGCTGCCTTAAATTGGGAGTCAAATGAAAAAACAACTGGTTCTGTTAACATCATGTCAAAATGAAATATCCCCTTTTGGAATAATAATAATAATAATAATAATAATAATAATAATAATAATAATGGATTAGATTTATATAGCGCTTTTCTGTGAGCACATACTAAAAGTGGTCACTCCCTCTCTGGTGGTGGTAAACTTAAACTACATTTGTATCCACAGCTGTCCTGGGGCAGGCTGACAGAAGAGCGGCTGCCAATTCACGCCACCACCTCCGAACATTCATACACATTCATACATCAGTGTGAGTAGCAGCACTGGAGGCAAGGAGGGTGAAGTGTCTTGCCCAAGGACACAACAGCACATGACTAGGACAGAGCGGGATTCGAACCACCAACCCTTTGGTTAGTGGACGACCCGCTCTACCACGTATCTCCGCCTTTTTGGGTTTTTTTATACAGGTTTGTTCATTTGTCAAATTCTTAGGGCAGTTGTTTGTAGTTTATTTTAATAGGATCAAATTAGTTGTAGCTGAATTGAAAATTTCATTGGTGTAGACTACAGTTTTCTAGTTTGGTTCGCGCACTTTGCTGCAGGTGTTGGAATCGAACTAAGGATCTTCTTGATTGACTGTAAGGCATCAGCTTCTACCTTCATTTCTAGCCATTTAATTTTTTTATATTTCTTTACAAGTGGCTATCTCACTGAATCATTTAAAAGCTGACCAAGACATAATTGAAAATGTTGTTGTAGTAATAAATAAATAAATAAATAAATAAATAAATAAATAAATAAATAAAACTACTGGTTGGATTCATTTCAAATTTTACATGAAGCTTCCTTGGAACAATGTTGACAAAGTTTGTTCACAGTTTTGAGGAAATATAGATTTTACAATTTTTGATGAATTTTATGAAATATTAAATGTGCCTTATGTGGCTTATAACATGAAAATGGTTAGCGATATCAATATATTTACAAATATATGTAGGAAAGCTACAAGATAAAACATTAAATAGGTATACATATAAACATAAGTACTACAAAAACTACTGAATTATACAAAAAACCTAACTCTACACTACAGATGAGGAAATATGTACAACAAATACGGAAAAATATAGTTAATATCGGATACAAGGTAATATTAACCCTTTATAGGGCACTCAGATATACTCTGAAGTTCAAAATTTCAACCATAGTGTGCTACTGGGTTTGTAATTTTTTCAAAGTTTTTTATTATCATGTAGAAAATCAAGGTCAGCAAAGTTACCATATTTGGTTCCTTACCCATAAGTGACACAAAAACAAATAAAAGTTCCATATGATTAACTGAACCACCTGAAAAATAACTGTCAGATTAATCACCAATTAAACTAAGAGGGAAATAAGTTGAATCTATATCATTTCAATCATCTAAACTGAGGCACTTATTTGCAGCCAGAGTTGGAATGTTCATTGGATTTATCTACTTAAGAGCTGCAAATCACAATCCTTTTATGATATTTTCAATCACTATAGCTGAAAAGTTCATCTCCCTTTTCCTCCACGAGTTGAAGGGAGCTTCGTGTCATTGTTATCATGCTATATCAGGTTACCTTTGCTTGTTTTTTTGCTTACTTAGCTTTACGCCGCTGTCCTTTGCTATAATTAGCCATTTTTCGCGCTGCACTCGATAACCTACTGGCACTGAAGGTTCTCAAATCCACACTGAGAAATAGTAAATAACTACCCAATGACTAATGGCAGTGACTAAAAAAAGTAGAATTGGACACGTTGTAGGTGGGTTCATGCTCACTGTGGGCAACGTTAGACCTGGACATTCAGGGTTTAAGCCACGGATGTTTTAGCAGTAGCCCCGGATCTCTGAGCACACCATTTAGTTTAGTTTTTTAAAATAAGCATATGAGTAAAAAATACACGTCCCCTTCAGCATTGGCACCTGCAGCTGGACGGTATGTATGTGCCTAATGTGTACTAGGTAAAATTTGAGAGAGAGAGAGAGAAAGAGAGAGGGTGGCGGGTGACTTTTCAAACCCTCTTGGCAATTTTTAATTTTTTTAAAAAAGTGACTAGCGACAAATCTAGCGACTTTTCTGGTATTCTGGAGACTGTGACGTACTGTAACAGATCTCCATCATCCTAAAGTGGTCAGTGTCATTTAGAGTTGCACAATATATCGTTTGAGCATCGTCATTGCAATGTACGTGTGCACAATAGTCACATCGCAGGTCTGGCAATGTAAGAGGAAAATGAACTCATCTAATTTCAGCCTAGGTACCTGACACACACTGCACACAGCGACCCACCAATCACATACTTTCTTAATCAGTTTGCAGAAGCAGACCACGCCCCTGCACATGGAGTGAGTCGCTGGTAACGACATTGAAAAATGAGCAACGTACAAGAGAAAATCACCGAAAACGAATACTTGGTGCCGAAAAGAAAAGCAATGTCAGTTATCTGGAATTATTTCGGCTACAAGAAGGATGATACTGAAACCCATGTTCTATGTCGATAGTGCCACAGCTAATTTCTTTGACCATTTACACAGCTATTATATCCTTGTGAGTATTTTTTCATATTGCAATATATCGCAGGGTTACAAAAAAAACAAAAAACAAAACATTGCAACGTCAATTTTTCTCTAATATCGTTCAGCCCAAGTGGAGGGCAACTTTTCAAACCCTCCTGGCAACTTTTTATGTCTTTTTTTAAAAAGTGACTAGCTACAAATCTAGTGACTTTTTCCAGTGCTACTGCCGACTTTTCCGCTGTTCTGGAGACTGTGACGTACTGTAACAGATCTCCATCATCCTAAAGTGGTCAGTGTCATCCCATCCCCTCCAATCATTTTGTTAATTTCTTTTGCTTATTTTCTCCATGTTATCCATCATTTGGGAAATTTTCCTATTATTCACCTTTGTTCATTTTATTCATTACTTTGGCTATTTTTGTTCATTTTATTGCTTATTTTATCCCTTTTTACTTTATTTTAGTAAATTCTTTGCTTATATTTTCCACATTAGTTATTTTGAAGGTGAAGATGACGTTTCCACATTCACTGAGCCTTTGAATGTCCAAATGGGCCATATCTGATGACCATATGAAATGATGAATAACTACATTTTACATCAATGATTTGTATGTATTGACAGGATTAGTGGATCAACATGAAACATTTTACATCAGTAGATGGTTTTTGAGGGATAACAGACTAAATACGGGGAAAGTATTTTGCTCATTTTCTCTTCACTTTGGATGGATTTCTTCACTTTTATGCCATATTTGAAGGGTTTTTGGTTCATTTTTTCCTTATATTTCAAGTATTTTGCTTATTTTATTCTTTTTACCAATTACTTCACATGTATTGATAGGATTAGTGGATCAACAGGTACTAAATATTTTACATCAGTAGATGGATTTGCTTAATGGCAGCTGTTTAGGCCTATGTCTTTGAGGACTTAATAAATCCTCTAAGATGTTTGTAGGTGCCTAAACCTAACTGTAAATATAGTTGAATCAATAGAATTTCCAGGATTTATGCAACCATCTTCCAAATCCATCTGCAAAATTTGCTACTTAACAACATCACCTGATCCACGTCAATAGTTTTTTGGTCAGATTTCGATGCTGTGGGAATACATTTACCGTCACAGTGTGAATGCTGCTGTTTTCTATCACCATAACCTGACTTGGACCTCAACTAAGGTCCTTCGCAAGTGGAAAAATGTCCCCACATAACATAATTAATTTGCTTTCAAATGCCGTTTATCTCCTCACCAACCACTGATAATGACTGTTTTAACAACAGTGGGTTGCACTTTATTTATGAACCCCGATGTCATGGACAGGTTGAGCAAAAGCACTTAACATTTTTAACATTTTATTCCTGTATGTTAACATAAAGCTCAATATACTGCTGGATGTATCTCATCAATATTTGCTGCATTTCTGTTGTCATTATTCTGTTTTTCATGAATGCATCTATGAATGGACTTAACCTTGCAGGACAGTTCATCAGGATCAACATGTGACCCATTTTAAAAGCTTAACAAATTAGAAATGACCAGTTTCAATGCTGCAACAAATGGAAAAAAAATGCTTTTGTATTTCCTTTTTATGCTATACAAGTGTTAATTCAATTTCATGTTCTAGATGATCTATTTATCATACTGTTAAATATGAACAAATAAGCTAGAAAGGGTTGACTAATGCAATAAATGAAAAATGTCAGTGTCTGAGTTTGGAAATGGCTGGCGTTGTAGTAATTACTCTATTAAATGTGGAGAATATGAAGAATTACTGTCATGGTTTTATAATCGCACACACATAATTTTTCATAAGAAATTTCAGGTTGTTTATGTTATTCACAGTTTTTTAAAGAAAAGTTTGCAGATGTAAACATTTTCTTTTTTTTTGTCCAATTCTCTTTTTATTGGTATTTTCCATAGTCCACATATTTGTTCACATAGCAATTCACCATTCTCATTCATTCATCTGAAAATTACAATTGAATCTCACAGCGATACTTCCATGACAAATAAGGATGATTGGTTCTCTATCAGCAATACCAAAGATGTAATTTTTACAATATAAAATCAAGAACTAAACTCCCTAGAACAGGAATACTGGGGTGCACATTTGTGATATTTAAAAATAAAGAAGTAAAATAGAAAACATTGATACAAAAGGGTTTAACACGGGGGAAAAAAGGAGTGAAATGGATAAACGATGGTCGAACTGGTGTGACATACCTAGATGTAAACATTTTCATGACGTAATGTTACTTTTTTCACTCTAACAGAGAAAAAAAATGAACTTATCATTATTTACAGGTTAATATGTTATTATTATTTTACTGGTCTGATACACTTTAGGTCATATTGGGCTGAAAGTGGAACCTTTTGTGATCTTTTGTTGAATCTCATGTGACCCTGATAAGATAAGATAAGATAAGATAAGATAAGATAAGATAAGATAAGATAAGATAAGATAAGATAAGATAAACTAAGGTACGATAAGCTAAGGTAAGACAAGATAAGACAAGGTAAGATAAGACAAGACAAGGTATGATAAGATGTTAAGTAAATTGTTCTAGATCAGTCACTGCTGCAGGGGTTTCTTTATGCATTCTACTGAATAGATGCAGCTGCTCACAGTCTGATTTTTTAAAGCCTTCTGTGAATACAAATGGAGTTTAGATTCATCTGTTTGTATGAACTGGTGAAAACGAGGTGATGCAGAAAACCGAGGGTACGGGATTTTGAGACGCATCGAGAATCTAATGTTTACCAGTTGAGTTGTGACTGAATCGAGGCTGGTGAAGATTCTGAACTGATTCTGAGCTTCATTTCTTGGGAACATCTAACACCTTAATCATGTTCCTGTATAAGTCTGGAGAACACAGGACCCCAGGAATATGTTCAATATTAGTGAAAAAGCTCATCTGACCCATTACTTATGCCTTTTCCACCTGCTGGGAGTCACTCGTCTGCCTCCCGTACAAATATCCAGTCACAGTTTGATTTTTTGTTGCATTTGTTCTGTGCACCTGGACTATTCTCCTCCTTCAGGCCCAGAGCTTCATCGTTTTCTGTTTAAAACCCGTTCGATTATTTTCCATCACTGCTGAAGCCATCGACCATTGCAGTGACTCCCATGAATCACCTCTACGGTGGCCTGTAGGGGACAACTGATTCTGTCATGTATGTCTACAAAACTAATAAAACATGATCTGCAAAAGGCTTCTTTCAACTTTAAGAGAAATTTAGGCCCGTTTATTTTTAATTACTTCTTTGTTTTACGACTTCTAAAAAGGCTTTTAGCCCCAGAGCCACCATTAACCCTTTACAGGGCACTCCTAGAAATACTCTGAAATTCAAAATTTCATCCTCAGTGTGTTATTGGAGGACATAACAAGACTATATTACCTCCGCTAAGGAATGGTGGAGGTTATGTTTTCATCAGGGTTTGTCTGTTTGTTTGTTAGTTTGTCTGTTAGCAAGATAACTCAAAAAGTTATGGAAGGATTTTCATGAAATTTTCAGGAAATGTTGATACTGGCACAAGGAAAAAAATGATTAAATTTTGGTGGTGATCGGAGGGGGGTAGAAGTGATCTGCCTTGGTGGAGTTCTTTTCTAGTTACTTACGTGAAATTTGTCAAAAAAATTTTATTGTTGTAGAAAAATCAAGGTCACTGAAGTTACCATATTTGGTTCCTTGCCCATAAATGACAAAAATTTAAAAAAAAAAAAAAAAAAAACATTAAGTATGTATAAAAAAAAATGTAATGTGAGAGAAACATGTATTTTAGATCATTAGAGGATCACATGTCCACATCCACATTAACTCTTTGAACATCATTCCTTACATTAGTACCATTACTTCATGGTACCTAACAAAGCAGGTCCACTCACTGTTCATGCAGAGGTGGACCTTACAGACCCTGTAGACTACATTGGACCTGAGATTGTTGACTCACTGTCCTTACTGGAACTATTGCTGTCACTGTCTTGTAGAGCTGGGTATCATGGCCTATTTCCTTAATCGACTCGATTTCATTTCATAAGGTTCTGAATCGATTAATCACGATTCGATTCAATTCGATATTGATTTGATTCAGTATTAATTGATTAATTCAGATTCAGTTAGTGATACCAAAGTACAATTTTGAGCTGTAACCTGATTATTTGACTACCGCAGCCATGCAACACAAACTCAACATTGACATTAGGAAGGAAATAACTATGACATTTCAGCAATAAATAACTGAATCTGCTCTTAAATAATGATCAGGACAGAAACATTGCCATGTTTCTACAGTGGCTCAAAATGGACTTCTTCATCATCTTTATTCTGTTTTACAGCTGGTGGTTTCTGGTCTTAAGACACATTACTATCACCCTGGGGTACCGCTACCAGTTTGGCCACCTGAAACATAATCGTGTTGGGTCCTTGGTACAAGAAACTCACTGGAGGGGGAGGGTGGGTGGTGCTTCGTGATTGCCGCTTTACTATTCCTCTAACTCCGCACTCAGCCATAGGTGATCGAGGTTGAAATTTCCTAATAAATAGTGCCCGAAATTTAATATTGCCTGATAAAGGGTTAACATCCTAGCATCCAATCTCAATCACCAAAACGTCGATGTTAAAATCAAAGCTACCTCGATGCGACTCTCACTCCTGAATAGTTGATCTGGGCCTCACGTCTGTCCTCATTTCTTTTGACAAATAAAACACTAAAGCCCAACTAGAAGTACGTAGAGACTGAAAACACCCATTAAGTCTTCCAGAGTGCTCACATTACTTCTCCAAGAACAACCGATCAGTCCTGAAACAGCAAAGTTTACACATTTAGGTAAACGAATTTATTCTAAAATATTAATAGAAGACTGTCCATCCAATCCTCAGATATTGTGAGTGAAAACTAGAGCCCAAATAGTGTTTTAAAAAGCTACATTTTTGTTATATTTGTTAAAGAACTGCAGACAAAACCCGCTATAGCTCATCTATAACTCCTTTTAAGTGAGAATGCTGCTTTTCTTGGCCTTATGTTAAAGTAAGTTAAACTTTTTTTTTTTTTCTAATTAGGTGAAAAAACAATTATTGAATCCATAACATTTAGAGTCTATTTATCTTAGTGATAATCAAGAAGATTATAACACTTTTAACTGATGATTCTCATACAGATAATTGCAATTACTGACAGAATTATCTTAGTGTTAATTTTATGCTTCTATTGTAGCATTACAGCCTAAAAATGCAAATGCTTTAATAAGACATTCATTTGAGCCTCTGAACACAAATCTGCCAAATCAACTTGTCTAATTTATTATCTTTCCATTTTGATTTGGTTTTATTACCGTTGCATGGTTTTGCACTTTAGAACTAAGTCTGTGTGTTAATGTAAAATAAATGAATATGTCATTTAGTTAATTATTAGACGTTACAAGTATATGATGGTGTTAATTCTCAGGTGCCATTAAATATTAGAGAAGATTAAGGCTGTGAGGATAAAAAAAAATCTGAGTTGAAATGACTGTGATTAATGATCTCATTGTCTATTTTTATCAAATTTATGCAGGATTTCTACAACTTTGCCTCCTCTTCCAAAGCCAGTGAGGAATGGAATGGCCTCCCAGATAAGACTAAAAACATATCCAGATTTTCATGTATTTTCTTGAGATCTTAAAACGGGCATTTTGTCACCAATATTAGCAATTAAAATGACGAGCGGCAATGTACCCGTGGTGCCATTGTACGATACTGCCCTCCCGTGGCGCAACAGCAGCATTGCACCCATACGCCCTCCCGTGCTGCAACATCGTGACACGCGCTGGACACAGAAACATCCATTATAGCAGGATGTGAATTGGATGTTCTGGGAAGTCATTGTAGAACATTACAAACAGCATGTGGGCTTTTTTTAATCAGAACATATTTGGGGACATGGTGTAGTTGGCCCAAAATTTTAGATCCTACTTTACATAAGCAGATGTTTTCTGTTTGTCTCCATCTGTTCGGGGACCACAGGTGGAAATAAGTTTGTAGCTAAATAAGATACGATACGATATGTTATTGATCCCACTATGGGGAAAATACACAGTTGATGGCAGCAAGTACAAAAATAAATACAAAAACAGGACCAATGGCCCTGTAGCTTACCGGCCAAATTAAAAGCTTTGGGAAATGTATCCAGATGCCATTTATTATCACCCAGTTATGTGTATTTATTATATTACAGAAATAGCCCACGTTTTGGTCATATTCCAATCAGATTTATTTTTACTGAGTTATTGCGTTGATCTACTTCCTATCTCTTATAATGGGGAAATTTTTCAAAGTCGCACCAAATCCAGAATCAGATCCGGATCCAAATAATTTTACTAACTTTTGTTGACATCATCATAAAGAAGCTGTATACCAAGTTTGAAGTCAATGGGAATTGTAGTTTCGGAGAAGAAGACAATTGAAATTTTTGTATCGGACGACAGACGACGACAGATGACAACGCCGGACGCCGCATGACGACAATAGCTTACGGCCTATCAGCCAGTAAGCTAAAAATGAAGTGTAGGGAAGAAAGACAAAAGAAAATCTACTATTTATTTAAGTATTCACATAAATTTAGATTACAATTTTAATATTACATACATATAGTGTATTTGCAAATGCAAATCTGGTGCAATACATCTTTTCTCTCTGAGATTTGTGCATGGTACCTACTAAACTAAATCATGCCTAATAATAGTTCAATTCCACACCTTTTAATTTTGATCTTTCATCCAGATTGCTTTCAGACTCTTTACTTTGATGACTGATTATTTAACTGTTTTTGTTTGGCTGTATTTATTTTCTTGGTGGAAAACGGAATTTCCCCTGTTGATCAAAAAAGTATCTGTATCTTATGACAAATAACAGCCAGTTATTGATTTGAAAGCGCTATATAAATCTAATTCATTATTATTATTAGTAGTAGTAGTAGTAGTAGTAGTAGTAGTAGTATTTAGAGTTTGGAAACATAATAAACTTTACTTCTGTTTGCCTTTTGCCTATAAAATTAAACATGGTAGATATGACATGACTTAAAGCTGCAGTTCTTGAGGTTTTTTTTAGCGTCACTGGTTACAGATTCCATAATGATTGTTTAGTTTATTGTAATCTGAAAGGATGTGAGACTTCTGCATTTACCATCACCAAATTTCAGCCAATTACATGGGATTTCATTTAAATACATGATTGGCTGCTGGAATTACCAATCACTGATGTGACCGTGTTTAAAACAGAAGCTCAGAAAAGTGGCTTCACCTTTTTCACAATGACATCTGTGTTTCTGCTCATTCATCTGATTTGTACTGAGAGGAGACAGTTGTAAAAGGAAGGGGTGTATTTTCCAATTCTGTCCTTTGTACCTCTTGATTTCAGCTTAAAACACAGGCCGCTTTACCGAGATATCCAACTAAGATCCAAAATGGAAATAAACCATAATCAGTCACTTGGTAGATGATGAAATAATAATAAAATAGATCATTTCTATTAGTTTCACCCAATGTTTTTTTTGTAACAGGTGAAAGGAAACCATTTTGATTGTTAATTAATTGTGTAATAATTGCGACAGTTCTTGTCATTAAAAGAATATGCAACATGGTATCATGAATTGCGAACAGACAACACGCCACTTTTAATTGGCGTGTTGTCTGTACGCAATATAAGCTTTCAGTGTGTGTATTTACTTCACGTAAAACAGCACGCCATTAGCGCAATTTGTAGCTAGCGTGATTAGCAGTTAGGTTTAGGGTTAGCAATTAGCGCGATCAGTGGCTAGCGCGATTAGCAGTTAGCGATTAGCGGCTGGCGCGATTAGCAGTTAGGTTAAGGTTTAGGGTTAGTGATTAGCGGCTAGCACATTGACACACCATCAAATGGCGTTAAATAGCATGCGAAGGATGAAAATGCGTACGTATAGCACGCAAAATGCAATTACTGGCGTCACATACAACGCAATTTCATAAGATCAGTCTGGAATATGAGTAAAACCCTGGAAAACATTGTAGAACTAGTGGTGGAAATGACATTTCAGCTAGTCTCATGCAGTTGTTTTTAAATAGGTAAAAGGAAATGACTGAAATGGTGTGACCAGATATAACAATATAATATATACATACTGTACAATATATAGATATACCAATCCTGACAAGCATAGTTGTACCTGTGTACAGCTAGAGATAAAAAGCTTTCAAAACAGTGACTACTGGACCGTAGTTCACAAATATATGGCCTCAAGAGGAAAAAATGACAAGCTTTAACCTTTGATCCACCAAATTCCAAAAAGAAATGACTATACTGTCAGCAGGGAAAGGTCAGAGGAGTTCTAAAGGTTCAGAGAGAAAAACCAAGGTTTCCTAAAGAAAAGACGCCTGTTCATGACTACTGCTTTGTGGAGAACTCTATGGAATCCAGTATTTGTCTGGTTATGAGTCAGATCGGAGCCTGCAGCTTCACAAACAGGGATGAAGCTCTGTTCTGCTCTTTACAACGACCGCAGTGTTGTTTCAACGCCGCTGACATCGCCGCGACTCCCTCCACGGCAGTCTGCATTGTCGAATGTGGTCACAGAAAACACCATCGTACAGTGAGGATGAAAGTTTGCTTCATTGTTTAAGCTTCAGCTTATTTGTAAAGATAATTAACCTCAGAGAGACGAGGTCGAGGAAAAACAGCGATGCAGATATAAAAAGAGCCAAAAATTAAAAGAACAGACAGGGAAATGTTGTAGAAGATATGAGGAAATATTGTGCTTTCTCAGTTTGTCCTTTATTTACTGTGTTCAACTTGACAGGCTGTCAGGAGAAACACAATGCAACAAAAGGTTTGCAGTGATAAAAGCAAAAACCAAATAGATAAAGTCAGCGCACAGGGTCAGATCCTGCTTTGTGCATCCAGTCCTGTCATTCTTAGCAGACACTTGTATCAGCAGAGACTCAGAAACAAATGCAAGAGGTTTTAGCACCGCTGTAAATCACACCTTCACGGTAGGGGTTAACATTGAGCGGCTGACATATCTGCACACTGATGTATGTTTCTGTGCAGCTCAGACTCTCTTTTCTGAATCCCAAACAGTCCCAAAGCATCTCTCGTATGTCCGAGTGTTTCCTGTAAATGACCCAGATCACAAGACTTCGGTGCGTGTGGATGCGGCACTTACACCCTCTGAGAAAGGATAAAATTCATGTTTGGAATTTCAAAACTGAAATTCATGAAATGTGCAAGAGATTACTTCTACTTTTTTTTTTTTTTTTAATCACAATAAAATATAATAATTGAATTGAGTAGCATTTCTGATAGTCCTTATAGAGCCACAGTGAAAAGTCTATATCAGTAATATTAATATAAAATCTATTTCGAGCAAATACCAAAAATTTTATGCAAATTATACCTTATTGTGTTTTTTTTGGTCTTGGTAAAGATTTATTTAGTTTTATTTATTTATTTATTTATTTATTTATTTCATACTGGACTATTTGTTGATAATTCTAATGAATATATCTACTAAAATAGTGGCAATAATGTTTTAAATAAAGACCAAAATTTAATAATGAAAGAGGTTAACTTACTTGCCCATATATGTAACCTATCTACTAACTAATATAGTAACATTATTTTCATCTCTTGAACATACATTGAAGTGCTTTAATTGTTCTCTGTGATGGTTTCCCTGAGGCAGCAGTACCTGTGTCTTTACCCATTTCTTCATGTGCAAACTTATGTCCAAGGCCAAATCATATTGGCGTCCCATTCAGCCTTTGAATTGCAAATAATTGCCTATTGTTTCCATGTCATTTGTTCTGCAAACCTCATCTGTCACATGTCCTCCAGGGTTGGTTGTATAGGAGCAATATCCTCGACAAAAAGACACCACTCTCCTTACCTTTCTCTATTGCTATTGTTCCTGTGTGCCCATCTGTCTCTCTCTTTGAGGAACTACATTTCCCAGGGTACACCTGTGGGCGGCAGTGGCGACAGCCTGGCACGCTGCCATGCCCAGTGGGTGCACGGTCTTTAAGCAAACCTGCCAAGATTAAACCCCACTTACACACATCCACGTGACTTTGATTGTGGCCAGATGTTCAAAAAGACAAGGTTTTTAGCAAATATGTGGAACATCGTTCATTGATTTAAAGATATTTTAACTTCAAGCTTTTGTTTCACCTTCCAAAACAACAGGTTTAACACAATCAGTTAATCACAATTTTCTCCCTCGGTGTCTTTTCCAATGGACCGTAACAACAACAACAAGCAAACCCCAACTCTGACCTTAAACCTGTATGAGTCAATCATCAAACAAGGAGCTGAAAACCACTAAAAACATCCTCCTTTTCTTAATAAAACGTGTACACCTTGGAAATGAAAAGCTGAGGCCGGTCCTCACAAAGACAGGAGAACCACGGAGCGTGAACACACACATGCACACACTCGAGCTCCTTACAATGATCAAATCTCTGAAATTACTTAAATATGACCTTCCACACAAAAGCAGCTATTCTTGAAACACCAGCAGGAATTCAGTGAAAGAAAAGGCTGGGCCCAAGTAAACATTCCTGCTGCTCTTAAGTAGCGCCTCGGCACCTTTCAGCAACAGTGTGTAAGTGTGTGTATCCAATGTTTGTTAGAACATGCTTGCTGAAGTGCAGGCCTGACATTTCGAGCTATTCGCTTATTAAGTCTTGAATTAGGTTACGATAAAGAGCTGCAGAATGTGTTATGTCAATCTGTGTGTGTGTGTGTGTGTGTGTGTGTGTGTACTAAAGACTAACTACAAACTGTACAAGACACTGACGTCCAAAAGAACTGCACTAAAGAGGTCAGCGAGTGTAAGTGCTTACATAAATTTTGGGTTGAGTCAGAGACGCCGTGTACAAAGTTTAGTTGAAAGAATTGAAGGACTTTGGACCGAAGAGAAGCTGAGAAAGGAAAGAACTCAAAGAGAAGACAGGGTGGGGAGCTTTAAGCACAAAAAACCACAATCACTAATGCAAAAGGACACAGAATATGGTAGGATTTTTAGACTACAGAGATAAATAAGGAGATCTTTCTTTCCTTCTTTCTTTCTTTCGGATCCCCATTAGCTGTACCGTAGCTACAGCTATTCTTCCTAGGGTCCTTACAAGAATCTTTACAACTAGTCAATGCAAATAACATACAATATAATCATACAAAACAATTTTTCACATACTACATAATATAAAACAAAATAAATAACTGACTAAATACAGACATGACAGCTCCTTTGGGTCAGCAGCGGTCTAGTATATACAGTACATATATTCAATTAGCCGAAGTATCAGTCATTTATGGTCAATTCATGGTCAATTCTTGACTGATTTGACTGTCAAGAACTGTTAAATAAAGGTGTTCCAGGGTTCATTTTAGAAAGAAAAAGCCAATTTTAATTTTATTCCTGAAGTACATGTTCAGAGACACCACAAATAATAAAGTTATTATCAGTCTCCATAGCATTTTTATGGCGGCAAGGGTTGGCCTCTTTGCACTTCCTTAGCAGTGCCGTTCTGATTTACTGTAAGATAAATTCAAAAAACAAACTGAACTCCTGGCACACAGCAAAATAATCAGGATGTTTAACACACACCTAGGTCACATGTTCATATCATAATAAGCTGTAAAACGTACGTGTTCCTTAACCCTAATTAAAACCACATGACCGCACAGGTTAGAGTCAGAAAACCACTGACGGCATCTTAAACTCATTTTGGAAAATGCAGGTATAAAAACTAGTCCGTACTGACCTTTAAATGTAAATATTGGTATGTAAAAAATGTGGAAATGTTTTAACTTCTTTACTTTAAAATGCAACAATTTGCACATTTCAAATGTACTGACTATTTATGTGTGAATGTGAGAGCAAATGAATAATGGGTCAATAATGTTAAGCACTTTGGTTGCCTAGAAAAGCACTATAGAAATGATTACTATTACTATTATTATTATTATTATTATTATTATTATTATTATTATTATTATTATTATACAATTATTACCATTACTATTATTATTATTTCAGATGTGAGAAACAAAACCACTGGATGAAAAGTTGCCAACATTTTGATTTTGACTAAATTACAACTCTGATGAGTAACATAATCAGTGAAAGATATGGTAAGAATGAATAAACTGTGACTAAAATTGAAAAAAAAAAAGACAAACTGGAGTTAAAATTTAGTCATGAGTTAAGGTAATTTCTGAAAATGAAGAGTAGGATTCGGTTAAAATAGCTTCAATAACCAAAAGAACTGTCTCATCTTCAGTTTTTAACACTCATGTATCCTCCAGGATTCACACATAATAATTATCTCCTTCCCCGTTTTCAGATTCAGCCTAAAACTCCCTGGGGAACTGGGAAACAGCACTGGGAGAACGAAATTATAGCAAAGAAATGATTTTATCTGGGAGATGAAATAAAAACAATTGCAAAAAGGCCTTTTAGGACGTCAGCCGCCTTCCTCCTCTTCAGAGACTTAAATAATGGTTTGTTCTTTGAAAGCTGTCACCCTCGGCTTGTCTAAGAGCCTGAAATACAGATTGTTTTTGGTGGATAAAATACTCTGAAATGCATTCAGGCCCGTGGATGAAAGAAGCAGAAGAACCATGGTTTGGATCGTGCTGGAAGTTAAAATCATTAGTGCGTTTGAAGGTGATGGAGGAAGAAAAACTGTACAGAAGAAATAAAAGCCTTCAGCTGTAATGGTTGTTGGTACGGGCCAATGCATACGTAAGTGTGGAAACAGATTTACAGCCAATAATGTAAAAAAACATGGCCACACACATATATACACACCTTCTGTCAATGTGCACTCAGTGCCAGTGGTGTATTTTACTTCCCCACAGATTGGAGTCAACCCCCCCAACCCCAAAGAGAGCAGCCCTCCTCCCACAGGGCTTCCAGTTGGCATGGATCACTCTGAGATAGCTCCACACACACACATACATTCATACGTCAGGCAGAGGGTGTGTGTTCATCTATATGCAACAAAGGGCGCGCTGAGATTTACAGCGCTGGCACCCGGTGTGGTCAAATGGGTGGATCGCTGCCACTCTCCCCACCAGCTCCCATAAATGCACCACATTTTGTTTCCCTTTTTTTCAGAAAGCCCATGAAAAGAATTAACAAGATGAGAAAGTAGCAGGCAAATCTCTCGGGGCGTCCATCTGTCCATTACTGAAATAAAAGCCAGCCGCTCTGAGAGGGAGGCGTGGACCAGGGATTTTGTTGTTGATGCGCTAAGACGCAGATTTGACTTTGAGTACAGTCCAGTTGGTAATCGAGGGAATAGATAAACAGATAGAAACACACAGGGAGGCACAGATCCCACTAGCCTGTGCAACTCAATCATTAATCCGCAGTAAACAAAAGGAAACAAACCAGAGGCATCTCATCATAAGATCCAGAAAGTCATCATTTTTGATCATGAACCAGACAGATTTCCTGCAAAATATTAGCAGCTTTGTGACTTTTTCTGCCTTATTTGAAAACAGTTACTCCAGAAACTAATCTATGTCAGTGTGGCTGCACAATCTGGTGAAGTCATTCTGCAATTTGCAATTTGGATTTGAGTCTAGCGCATAAAATACACAGATTACTGACCAAGAAATGTCAAGTCAAACAATACCTCTGTGTGCTCAGTATCAGAGAGTCCAAAATATCACAAGACAGCAGAGATTGCGTTCATTTTCTCTCCAATTTCTGCAGTTTATCACCTTGAATCCACCTAAATCTGGACCTTATCATTCCACTTTGCAAACAGGCTTATAGTTCAGTTTGCTGTGCATCCATGTGCCTCCCCTATCCCCAACCCTGGTGTCTGTGAATCAGCTTATTCAGAGTCTGGTCTAGACCAGCTCTAAATGCCAAGTGTCATGAGATAAGTTTTGCTATGATTTGGTGATTGATTGTTTGATTGACATGCTGGTATCCTGATAACCATTAATTGTGCATCCCTATATTTCACCAAAAGCATTAAAGGTATGGAAAAAAAAACAGATCTTTAGATAGATTCTCCACAATGTCTTAGATGCAAACCAAGCTGCAACCTTGCCATTTAAACATACAGTATTAAATGGGTTTCTGACTTCTTTGAGTTTGACTTGTGATCATTTTTGGGCAAAAGTTGCATAGTCTTTCTTTACTACAACTAGTGGCGTTTTTTCCCAGAGGCCAAGAGAAGCCAACTTCCCTGTTTTTTTTAGGCTGTAGTTGTCATCCAAAAAAAATATATATTTTAACAGTTTTGGTAATTCTTTTGTGCTGTGTTACTGTCATTTCTTCCCCATTTCTCGATGTGTGAAACAGTGCCCCTCTGTTACATAGGGAATAAGCAGTGAAACATGATATTGCATACTGTATGTCTGCATTGAGGCCACGCCAACATGGCATCCCTTTGTGAAAAAAAAAACAAAAAACAGAATAATTAACCAATCAGGTGAGGCTACCGTCATGACACTGTCCACCTGTTATTAGTCAGGAGGGTGGCAGGGGAAGCTACCCACGCCTTGGCTTCACACCAATCTAACCAAAGCATCATTATCAACATCACTGAAATTAAATAGCGGGAGATTAGCATGTTTAAATTGTTATATTTGCAAAATTAGCAAGTGCAGTCATGGAGGGTGGAGATTTGGAGTATATGGTAAAACTTTTTTTTATTACACTTAACTACCACTACAGCAGCAACTTAAAATCAAATCTGACGCCAAAGCTTGAGCTGCGTATGGAGAGGAAGAAAGGTTTTCGGGCTTTCAATGAGGAAAATTATGTTCATACTGAGTGGCTTCAAACTTCAGCGGCTAATTTGCTAGTCTTGTCTTCTTTTTGACAACAATTCCTGCATGTTCTGTTTTGAACTGAACAATCACTGGGTCTGTACAGGGTTCATGGACCTTACCAACCTGTCCTAGCAGAGGGAGTCAAATACACACCTTCTGTCGGTATGGCTTTACTGTTTCCAGAACTGCCCATGTAGCTATGCGTGTTATTTTTTGCGTAGTTCTATTGCTAATTGTGCCTTGGTTGCATGGATTAAGTTGCATTGGTCAATCCACTGAAATTTTTGTTTTATTGCAGTTGGAGAAGACAGCAGGCCGGTTTACCTGAACAGACAGTGGTTTATAGCCGCTTGTTCTGGGTTGTCTTCTATCTCATGTTGTATAACCTCCTGAGACCCAGCAATGCTTTCTTGTCCTCTGTAGGGGACAAAAGTTTCATCGCTTTATTGGAAAAACAAAAACCCAAAACAAAATAAAAACACTGTCCACTGCAAAGGACATTCCATAAAAATTTTAAAAATGCATCTGAAAAAATTGTTGCATAATGCTGTTTCCAATAAAGGCAACTATTTATTTTATTTTATTTATTTTTTTAAAAGCCAAAACTTTCCTGGGTCTCAGGAGGATAATGAACATTTGGCCTAGTTTTAAAGTATTTTTGTATGCCAAGCACATACAATGGAGTGTGTGTTATTTTTCACGTGAACATAAAATTTGTAATACATAAAGCATCTCCTAATTGATATTATGAATGATCTTTCTTTCACTGTTGAGTCCGTGTTGGGCATTAAACAGTGTGTGTGGGGGGGTGCGTTTATAAGAAAATGTATGAATTAATAACATGTTTTGGAGGTGTGTGTGTGCGTGACACGGAGAGAGAGAGAGAGAGAGAGAGAGAGAGAGAGAGAGAGAGAGAGAGAGTGTGTGTCCATGCTGTAAGTGTCGGTCAGATAACGGGTGTGTGTAAGTCTTAGTAATGACCAGGCACTCAAATAGGTCTTGCAGGTACATTAAATATATACAAGCTGTGACATATGCACTTTTCTGTCCCCTATCTTCAAAAAAAGCATGTAGATTAAAGGTTTTGTCTCACTTGGCTTCCTAAAAAAAAAAAAAAAACATGCCACGCCACTGAATACAACCACAAATATTAAAAGAGGAAACCTTCAACAGCTGCCTTCCTTTCCTTACAGCAGCTGAGAAGAGTCATAAGTTTAGTTACTGGAAATCCACATTTTGACTCCAGCGATTATCTACGTGCAGCGCAGCTCCTGTTGTGAGACATGTTGGAAGTAAAAACACAATCTGCCGCTCAGACTCACACCTCTCTCTCTCTCACACACAGTCTGTCTCTTTCCAGCACTGCCACAACCTTCCAGCAATCAAATTAGCTGCTCCCTCTTATCCAGAAATATGTGCCAAAGATATCAGCAGTTGGGCTATAATTGCTACCAACTAATAATGTTAACCTTTTATGGCATACAGGGCTTCTTCTAAAATGACTGCAGGCTGCATCCTTACACACATTCTGCAGACTGTCCACCTTTAAGCCTGACCTCGTCGTCCAACTGTCCATGTTTAACACCTCCTCAGTTCATTTCTCAGTTCTGCTGGGATCAGATGCATGACATGCCTTCGCCTTGTTGACATACCAGGTTTTACAGCTAGATTCCTCATCAAAACACAACACCATTAGTTCCATCCCTATTTGTGTGAGAACCAAAAAAATAAAAAATAAACCAGGAGATATGTTTTGTTTTGTTTTTTTTTCCCCATCATGCTTCGAGTGTGGCCCTAAAGTTTGTCTTAATATTCTGCATTTCTGGCGAGAAAGTCAGAAATGAACACACATTCTGTTAACATGAAAGCAAGTTGTAATCACCAACTGTGTGCTATGAGATGTATTTATCCCTGTGGTATCAGCAAGGTATTACAACATGGATTTAAGGTACACAATAGTGATCTTACAGTGTGTTTATCATAATTATGCTATTTGAATCGATTTTTGTATCATTATAGTATTCCTACAGGGACTTATAGCTTCGCTGACGCCCTTACTGTGCATATTAGTGCTTTCTAGTCAGCTCTTTTCAGAAATGCAACACTTTAAAATGTGTTTGACTTTTAGGGAAGGACAGACAGACAGACATGCCCAGTGACCCAGTAAATCATTACTGCACTACAGCACTAATTAGACAATATGTAGGACGCAGAAACATCACTATCATTAAAAATATAGTAGGGAGAAAAAAAGAGAGAGAATAAGAGGAACCTGATTTTAGCAGGTCAGAGCAAAAAAAATAAAAAAAAAATTACCATGAGAAAATCCTCAAAGTAGTGTTAGACAAATGACAAGCGAAGGGGAAAGCCCTTTTGTTTACACTGGTGAATGCAGTTCCTTATGGCTTTATACTGATCGCACCAACTGGAGGTCAGAGATTACCCAGCCTTTTAATTTAGCACTATATCCTTTCATTAGGAGGTTTTCTTACTAAAAAGCCCCCGCTTGCTGGCTCAGAATCAGGCCGTGTGAGTTATTATAAAGCGGTCGGATGCGTAAGTAGGTGACAGGTCAACGCACAACATCTGGACACAGAGATGCATCCAAAAACAAGTGGAGCCGCAACACCCAGACTAGGAAGATGCTGATGCTGCGGTGATGGTGGTGGTGGTGGTTGGTGTTTTATATACGACCGATAAAAGCCAGATTAGGAGACGGGCGGAGAGCCGAGGAAACCCGGAGAGGTTAGGAGATCAGAGGCGAAGAGTGGATGATAATCTTGCCATAACATCGGGATCGGTCGATGTAACCGGATTAAACAGAGCTAATGAAATACACCAGAAATGGAGGATTGGACGGTGGATGGATGGGGTGGATGGATGGATGGATGGATGGGGGGGGGGGGTGTAGGAGTGGTGGGTGGGAAAGATGTATAGATGAGAAAATCCAAAATAAAAGCCGACATGAACTAATGGAGAAAGGCTGGAGGAGGAGGAGAAGAAGTGATCTGAGGGGTATGGCTTTAATTCCACCTCGGGACAAAAGACGGACACATGAGAACTGAGGAACAGATGCCATGTCCGGGAATAAACACAAAATCACAAATGCCCTAATGCGAAGTGCGCCGGACAAACCCGAACGCCGGAGTTCCCCACCACCGTTTCAACAAGTACCGAGCGCAGCCAGTACCGACGGTCCATCCTCCCAGTCGACCCCCACCTCCTCCCCTCTCCCCGAAAATACAAAATTATTTCCACTGACATTTCCCCCAATGCAGCAATGCGCGCTCCCAAAAGCCGATTTCCAGGGCAGTAAAGGAGGAGGAGGAGGGAGGAGGATGGGGGGGGGGGGGGCGTCATGTTTGGAGATTGAGAGCGCGCACCGCCCTCCCCCCCACCAAAAACTAAACCCTGCGGCGCGCACGCGGGCACGGGCCGGCCTATAGAGCGGCAGCTGATTGGCTGAGGCGCAGCTCCATCTGCACACGTGACATGTCCTGCTTACAATAAATAAACAGCTATGGAATAAAGTATAAAAAATAGCCGTGCGCTCGTGAGACGGGGATACTCAAATGAAACAACACTCAAAAGTCAAACGGGTCACAAGCACGAGCTCTGCAGGTAAAACACCTGACAACACGTGCGACACAAGCCCAGAAACTTGGTGCTGAATATTTTTGGGAATGTCCGGTGGGAGGCGGGCAGCGCCAGGCAACAGCCATACGTAACAAAAAATGACAGCTTCATGGAGAACCTATAGGTTTTCCAGTGGACATTACAGCCCGGCTCGCGCTGCTCTTTACATTCCAAAAAAAACAAACGCTACCACAGCGGCACCGGCACCCCACGGCGGCCCGGACCACTCCATACACACGCACACACACAATGCCAAGCGAGCTTACCTACACAGTGAATGAGTTTGTGCCTCCAAGAGTCAAGTTCCTGCCGAAAGCCGCGCCTCTCTATCGTGCATTGCTGCCTTTTGCACAGACTCGCCATTTTCTGTCGGCCCCTCCCGTGGGCGCGCACATACTGCTGGGTGCTTCCCTGCGCGCACGTCACCGGTGGTTTTTATTCTATGGCTGAGTGGAGTGAGATATGAAGGGACGGGGCTGCAGCATCCCCCTTTCTATAGCGCTCATTTGTCCCACCCACCAAAAGCACCCCCCCACCACCACCCTTTCCTTCCATCCCTCCCAGCATCTCAGTGCCTGGATGCGCTGTCATTGGTCGTTTAATGGGATGTTTGTCTGTTTTAATGTTGTAGAGGGTGTAGCACATGGCGCCTGTGCTCCAAATTTGCCATGGCTTTAAGCTATGTGTGTCAAAGGGCGCGGGTGTGCCGGGGATTTAGCATAAAGACACTGCATTGTGTAAATTAACAGATGTGTTACAGTGCGGTTATGGAACTGGGAGGAAATCAAACTGTAGCCGAGAATATAAAGACATGAAACTGTATCCGAGATTGGAAAGAGACACTGTGACCAAAAAAAAAAAAAAAGGATTAATTTTACCAAAAGAAAATAAGGCTGACATAAGTGCAAACAGTGACTACTACTAAAATGACTGTTCCTGTTAAATTCCTCTGCAGTTCAGTGTATTTGTGGGAAAACTGTAACTGAGCCAACATCAATATGCATGTAGCCTAATATTCTTATTTAGCCAATTAAAGGATTACTAAAGCTCGTTTTAAGGGATTATGTCGTCTTTTATTAACGACTGGCTATAATAAAATTAAGGAACCCTTAAATAGACTATTTTTACCCAGTATTTGCATATTGGTGGTGTTATCTTTTGTATATTTTTTAATGAAATATATTTGCCAGATTATTTCCACAGTCATTAGGTTATACATCACTTCTTAACAAAGTATTACAATTATCATTGTTACAATAGCTAACAATATAAACCCAAAAAGATGATACAAGACAATATAGCTCATGAAAATCATCATTAGTAGTATAGGTGATGATAGGTGATACTTAAGTATGAGGTGAAAATTATCTGGTTCTGACTGAGCAGTATGTGCAAAATAATGCATATGACAACAAATATCAATAATAAAAAAGACAGTAAGATAACTATATCAAGACTATACATGAAAAAATACAAAATAGTCATTATCAGTGTCATCACCCTCTATAATTAATGTGAGAGTAAATCATTTAAGTGTAAAGAGTTATGTGCTGAAAAATAAATAAAACCATCAATGTCAGAAGAACTGTGAGTTTAATCCAGTGTCCAGTGTCCTTGTGTCATAATCTGTCCATGCAGTTCTTTGAATTGCTAGCATTTATTGTTGAAACTGTGTGTGAGGTCACACAACCTTGATCTTTGACCTTGAGTCACCAAAATCCACTCAGTTCAGCCTGGGGCCTAAGTGAACCTTTGTGCCAAATTAAATGAAATTCGTTTGAGCCATTGCTGAGAAACAGTATTTTAAGAATTGACAGCCACCTTGACCTTTGACCTTAGACCACTAAAATCTAATTGGTTAATTCTGGAGCCTGAGCCATCATCAACACAAAACTGTATTTCAGTTGTACACATTTGGTGAATAAAAGTTCCTTGTTCTGACTCCTGCCATAGCAGGAAGTGCAGAATCATAAATAAAAGTAATAATTACAAAAAAAAAAAAAAAAAAGGCAAGTAACAAAAAAAAGACATTAAGATCAACAGTACGCAAGTACAACAAAGAAGTAATGATGGAACCAGATGAAACCATAGTTTCATACAATACCACTTTCATTTTCACCTGCATTCCCACCCAGGGACTCACACAATACCCACTAGCGCTCCTGAAACCCAGGGCCGCCCCTCTACAACCCTGACACTGAAGGTCATTATGGAAAACACAACCTCCACAGAAAGGTCCGCATCCCCCACCTGCAATTAGAACTAAAGAAGGGTTTTGGATGAGAGACCAAACTTTTTCATAAAAGCAAAACTAGTCCAGTTGAACCTAGAAAAACTACCAAGAAAGATTACTTGCGCAAATGAGAACTTACACAGACATTAAGTTTATATGATGTTATATGATATGATATATGATGATGTTAAACGACATCCAAACAAATGATAATGGTAAAATCAAATTATCATGAAAATTATGATAATCATAACAATTATTTTGAAGTATGATTATTATATACAGGTTTGCTGTTTTTATGGTAGAGTTCATTTTATTCCACCTGTTTCTTTAATGCATTCACAAGTGTGTTATGTTTTATTGTTTGCGTCTGTTTTTTAGGCTACTCCTTAAATGCATTTGCCCATGTGCTTTATGAATCAGTGGGTCATTTTTTATTTTTTTTTGCCCATGTTTATGTGAGTTCACTAATAACATATGTTAATATGAAAATGAAGAATTGGATCTTGAATAGGCTTTCTACAGTAGCTTTTTTAATTAGGTTTTAATAATAAATAGTGATTAACCAGCCTATAGGATTTAAATGAAAACTGTATCCATATCTGTGGTGGTGGTTTTCCCTGGAGAAAAATGGAGAAGAAGCAGAATGGCAGAGTTTAGATTCAACTGGGTCACCTTGATTTTTCCCCAGGTTTTTAGAGAATGAAAGCCTTATTGCCTCTGAAACCATTTCACCTCATTTAACAAACCCTCACCACCACAGTGCAGCTGTTTTAGCACAGAGAGAACAATAAATCAAGTTCCATAAAACTCGCCAAAACGCAGGACTAATCACCAAATTGAAACATGAAATGACACGGTATCATTAAAAGCAGCCTTTTATAATCCTACAGAGACGGTGGGCAGCACATAAAAAAGGCAAGGGCAAACGCTTTAACAGAGGAGCACTCCGGCTAATTAAGTCGTTGAACCCGTTGCCCTCGACAAAGATGTCTCCCTTGGAGGGCTGGACAGCGGGGACTCTCAGCCAATAGCAGCTCGTCTAACTCAGAGGTGGAAGTGCGACAGCCAATCAGAACATGGCACCTTGGAGCGACGTTGAGGCAGCTCCGCCAGGAAGCTAGGAGCTACAGAAAAGGCTAAATTATCGCTGAGCGGAGCAGAAATCCTCCATCTGCTGTGCTGTTTTCAGTAATGTAGACAAAAGGGACTGAGTTGATCTTTAAAAAAACGACAGGTAAAGTGTTTATTTTACTTCTGCGGGCCGGCTCGCCGTGTGTTTGTGTGTGTTTCTGAGGCTGGTAGCGTCATGCCGGCAGGATGAAAGGGATTAGGGCGCCGTTACTGTGGCAACATTAGATAGAGGGATACACACTCCTCCTCCTAATCTGACAGCGCGCCTGATGGCATTTGAGCAATTATTCAGCCTACTAAATGAGCCGGAGAGCTCTCCTTTCTTACTCCGAGCACTAAATGTTTCTTTGATACTCCTGTCTGCCGCTGTGTGTCTCCAACTCCAGAAGGACCCCCCCTGCCCCCCCCAAACAGATGATTATTACATCTGTATGTTTGTGTGCACCTGGAAATTCAGTGTCACAAACAAAGACCAAAGCCTAGGCCTAGCGTAGGGTGACGGACCGAAACGCTTCCGCTTTGCTAACATGTTTTTAAGATTCAGTTTATGTATAAGAAATTGTCCTACATTTGGGTGTAGGTTGTCATAGGGTTTGATGATTTTCACTGTACAATAACATCTGGGAAAAGTAAAATGTGATTTGACAAACTCACAACACATATTACTCATTTTTTATTGTTGTCAGCTATAACAACCCTTGAAAGACTGGAAATAGAAGGTTGTTTTGGTTGAACATTTACTTATAATTGAACCCTGAAACCTACTGGGAAGAAAAGAAAAAATATATATATATTTTTAAAACTATAATGTTTACAAATATGATACATCACTCATTTCATAGGAGATACACATGCAATACTGGGTTGCAAAAATTAGTTAAATACATGATAATAATAGGTAATGCTATTTATTACTAATGCAAATAGAGTTGTGTGGAAGGTTTTGAATGTTGACCACATCAATGCCATGTGAATCTAGGTTGTAAAAGACACAGAGTAGAAGATGAAATAGACATAAGACAAAAACAACAAAAGATACAGAATTACAACAGTGTTAAAAAAATCATGTTTGTGTTTGTTATCAATTGAATGGTTTCTTATGTCTGATCCCCTTGTAGATAAGTAGTTGATAAGTTACGATTAATAAATACGTGAGAAAAAAATTCAGAGGGCAGGGGGGTGAACAGATGTGTACAGGGTGGGGTCATGGAGGACGCAGTAGGCTCTCTCTTTGTATCTGGTGGTGTAAATGTCCCTAATGGATGGAAAGGTGCACCCAGTGGTTCTTTGTGCAGACTTTACCACCCTCTGCAGTGCCTCATTTTCTACCACAATACAGCAGCCGTACCACACAGTGAGGCAGGAGGTCACCACGCTCTCCACCACACAGCTGTAGAAGGTCCTGGGGAGGTCAGCATCCAGTCCTGCCCTCTTCAGCCTCCTCAGGAAATAGAGGAGCTGGTGGGCCTTCTTTATCACAGCTGTGGTGTTGGTGCGCCAGGTGAAGGCGTTGGTCAGGTGTACCCTGAGATACCTGACAGAGGAGACCATGTCCACAGCTGCAACGTTGATGTGGAGAGGAGATGGGGTGGTATCATCTCCTTGGTCTTCTGGATGTTAAAGATGAAGTTGTTGTCTCTGCGTCACCGTGCCAGGTCCTCCACTTCCAGCTTGTGTTCCGACTCGTCTCCGTGGGTGATAAGTCCAACCACTGCTGTATCATCTGCGAACTTCACTACCAGGTTGTTCTTGTGGTGAGCTCTGCAGTCATGAGTCATCAGTGTGTACAGCAGTGGACTGAACACCTAACCCTGGGGGGAGCCAGTGTTCAGGATAATGGTGGAGGATCTCATGTTGTTGATCCTGACACTGTGGCCTGCAGGTCAGGGAGTCCAGAACCCAGTTGCACATAGATGAAGAAGCCTCCAGTGTTGCTAGCTTGGTCACCAGTTTCTGGAGGATGATGAATGCAGAACTGAAGTCCAGGAACAGCAGCCTCACTCAGGAGTCCTTATTCTCCAGGTGGCAAAGGGTCTGGTGGGTCACAGCAGAGATGGTGTCAGCTGTGGACTGGTTCTGCCTGTATGCGTACTGGTGAGAGTGCTCAGCCACGTCGATGGTCTGCCTCAGGTGTCTCATCACCAGCCTCTCGATGTGCTTCACGGTGACATGAGTGGGTGTAACAGGGCGGTAGTTGTTGAGTGGTTGATGCTGCAGAGGTCTTTGGCACAGGGATGGTTGTGGATGACTTGAGGCATGATGGGACTTTGACCTGTGACAGTGAGATGTTGAATATGTCCATCAGAACTTCAGACAGCTAGGTGTGCACAGTCCTTCAGAACTCTGACTGGAATCCTTTTTTTTATTGTAATATTATCCCTTACCTTTTGCATTATTCAGAAAAAATTGTAGTATTTTCCTGTATTTACTTTACTGACCATGTAGATGCTCAGAAAAGTTCAGAAGAAATCCAACAGTTATGATATCGAAACAGAGAAAACTGAATAAATTGTGACTTTATCAACAAAATATATCATACACTGAATGTAAAAACAAGCATCTACAACCACTGTCATTTATCAAACTCCATGGGTTTTACTTGTGAATCAGTGTTGTAGAAGATGACAGTGTCTCTATTTACTACATAAGCTCTGAACGTCTAAAAAAGACTCATCTGATGCCGATAACAAGCTGAGAAACGGCATCTAACCTGAATTATTTATGTGTATTGATAGGATTAGTGGTTCAAAGTTTATGAAACATTATAGATCAGAAAATGCCTATTGTAGTTTTTGGTTTAGGTCTGCGAGGGTTAAACAGTAATGTCAAGGGTAGATTTACCTACCAGCGCCCTCGGCACCGTGCCCCTTGTTTGAACGTGTAAAATGTTGAAAATAATAAGTCCTTTTGCTGTGATTTGAACCCCGGTCTCCTGCATTGTAGATCATAGTGTTATATACTGAGCTATCTGTCCACATGTACTTCAAAGTGCAATGTTATGCATCCCAAAGCTCTCCTACCTCTTGTATTGGAGGGGGGGTCTACTGCCCACATGCCATTCACGACAAGAGTCTATATGGTAAAGGGAGTTAAATCTAAACTAGACTAAAGTCTAATCATGAAGAGACAACTGTCAATTCAAGCAGCATTTGGGTCTGCATGAAAAACAAACAGGCAGCCACAGAAGGTATAGAATGTATTATTACACTGTGGGAACTATAGAACTGCATGGGCTGAATATTAAATATCTTTGCCGTTGCCGTGGAACACAGCCAGTACTTGAGTGAATCACACAAAGTTGTCAAACATAGGTCTGTACCTCTACTGTATGCTGTTGTTTTTAATTTTAAATAATTTGGAATGCAAAGGAATTGAATGCCATAACTGAGGACAACCTTATTAAAGTGAACTCTGCTTTAGTTCCAAAAGTGGTCACATTAGTGAGGTTCAATTGTATTCATTTTATTTGTGGAATAATAATAATAAAAAAAATACAGTTTTAAGTGATTTAAAGCATTGCTAATGTTAATTTTGCTGTACTTTGCCCTCTTGAACTCTCACTGGGGGTTCAAGCTTTAGCATGTATTCAGACAATCAAAAGAAAATGTAAAAAGTGATGAAATAACAGAACTGATGATAAGTTCTGTTATTGCTCCTGATTGAAGTAATTCATCAGTGTTGAACCTGATTAATGCACTTATGGCTGAATGGGAAGCTGATGTTTGTGCAGTCAGAGAATAGAGGTTGTTCTGCTGCATATTCATGCTCCATTTTTTGTGAGATCCTTTTTTGATCACATATAGGCCATAAACCTTTAGTCAAACAGCATACATATCCTGACATGCCTCAGAAAGGGTTCATTAGTGATTGATGACTCAGGGATTGTCAGCCATCTGGAGTCTTAGTGCTAGACAAGTAAATCTATCTCTATCATGTTGATTTTTGAGTATCTATTTGTATGACTGTGTGTTTTGTGTGATGCAGCAGGACCCATGACCCTGACACGAGGATCGTTCACCTACTCCAATGGCGAGGAGTATCACGGCGAATGGAAAGAAGGCAAGACAGACTCGCTCATCCATCCTCCTTGTCTGGTTGCATTTGCATGCACAGCAGAAGTGTTATTATAATGTGATTAAGACAATAATACACCCAAGGCACAGCCGGTGTAAATACCAGACTCGTGTTTGATTCATGTAATAAGGCGCTCTGCTGAAGTAAGCATAATTATCGTTACATATGTGGAGTACTCAGACTGGAATTATCAGACACCACTGAGGCTTAGTGGCATTTTTTGATCCAAGATCATGTTCAGTATGTAGACATCTTACATTTTCACTCTGGAGTCCATCTGTTAAATAACAATGCAAGGCCCAGATAGCACAGTGGTTTTGTTGGGGTGGTATTTTTTTTTTTTTGGTTTTTACAGAATATTTTAACACATTACAACCAGCGGAATAATTACAATAAATAAATTACATATGTAAATAGATTATGTTTAATAGGTTGTCATGGAAACATGTACTTCTGGCTCTTATCTCCTGATGTTCCACGGCATTCACAAGACCAACAACAATAATTTATCACAATCTCTCATCAAATTATCTCTCATGAAGAGAGAACACAATGTGTACACTTCTGGAAATTAAATCAAGCAATGTGCACGCACTCTAAAAGGAGTTAGTATTAAAATGTGGCAAGCAAAATGAGTATATTATGGATGGTTTTTTTTTCTGTTTGAACATTAGTGTTTGTGCTGAAGCTTTGATGGTCACTGATAGCACACATTCATGCTGTACACAGTTTGACAGTTGTTTGGAGTCTGATTCCGAGCATGCTGGCTTAAGCATTCCCAGGAAGAGCGGGCAGTGTGATAGCTGGATAATTGGAGCTCACTCTCAGTCCGCTGTCTTAAAACTGCAAACCACCACAACACTGACGAGGCATGTCAACAAAGACGGCACAACAACAAAAGCCTGCATCTCAGGGTGAATCTTCACCCCTGGTCATTTGCTGTTATGGAAGATTTTGGCTATTTATAAATGTTTACCTGGGACATGAACATGGAGGGAAGGCTTAGGCTTATTAGAAAATTAGAAGAAAAAAGTCTTTATTGCAATATGTACCAAACTATATATCAATGCCCACCCACCTCAATATCAACTCACAGCTCCCCAAGCACGGGGTCTCACTATTGTGTAATGGGAGGTAAGTGTAATTAGTGGTGTGCGTGTGTATATGTGTGTGTATGTGTGGTGTGGTGGGTGTCACTAAAGTCTGGACCATCCAATCCAATCCAGCTTTATTTGTAAAGCACTTTAAAACAACCAAAGTGCTGTACAGAAAAATAAATAAAAACCAAAATAACAGTAAAATACAAGAATAGATTAAAAGATGTATAACAACTGTAAAAAAAAAAATTTAAATGTAAAAATAAATGAATAAAAATAAAAATACAGAAGAATAGATAAAACCTAAATAAAAGAATACAAGAATAGATTAAAACATAAAAAGCTGTACAATTAAAAACAACAACAAATAAGAACAATAAACCAATACCAAATCAAACAATTGAAACAAAAAAAAACAGGCAATAATACATATTTTCAAGAAATGAAATAATTTCAACAACATTTTATTTGGTTGGAATGTTAAATAATGATTTCCATCATTCGTGATGCAAAGGTTGACGTACTTTGCAAGCTTTGCATGAACTTGATGCAATAATTCCACATTGTTTTTTATTTTAGCACATTCACTCTTTATGCGTTCCATCAAGTGTGTTCCATCTGTGTTTTTTATTGAGTACACATTCTTCTTTAGTATACCCCAGAATTGGAAGTCAAGGGGACCAAGGTCTGGTGAATGAGGAGACCACTCCACATGACCACGTCTTCCTGTCCAGTTAAGGAAATTGTCATTCAGCCTCTTACCAAAATGGCGAAATGGGCAGGGGGGCCGTCCTGTTGGAACCACTCAGGACGTCCTTCATCTAGCCTTTCAAGTCGGGGCATTAACTGGTCTCTCAACACAGCCAGATAAGTCTCACCAGTTACATGTTCATCAAAGAAAAATGGCCCCAACATGTGAGCTTTCCACAAACCACACTACACTGTAATTTTTTGCGCTCCTTGCTGTTTGGAATGGTCCGCCCAATGTGGATTGCTTTGACCAGTATGGAGTATTCTGTCTATTAACCTCAGCATTCACATAAAACACTGAGACGTACCAGTTCAGTTCTTTCTTCTTTCAACAAAGCCATATTCAATCTGGAGGTAAAAAAAATATATAGTTAATGACATTTCCTATGTGTCCCGACTTTAGGGACACCCTGCACATTTTTAGATTGTTTCCTCTGACATGTTTCTAATACCTGTGTCCAAAGTGCAAGCTGGGCCTTTAGCACACCGAGACAGAAAAGGCACTACTGAGCTCTGAAACCCATTATTTACTATTATTTGCTCCACATAATAGTGGTTTGTCACAAAGAAAGCAGCACATCGCTTGGTGAGCATCTGCACACTGTGACGAATAACAAGGCATCCAGTCAGGCACAGAGGGCAGAATGGAGGAAAACTTGAAATTAGCTGTGTCATTACTTGCTGTGTAGTCCATAGATTTCAGATTCGCTGATGTATGCACAAGAAAAGTTTGCGCTGTTATGTGGAGACCAAGGTTATAATAGTTTTGGATTTTTCCTTATAGTTTAATTTTATTTAGTTTTGAGTTATTTTTCTCTAATTCAGTTAGTTTTAATTCATTTTTAGAGCAGGTTTGCTAGTTTTTCTTAGTTTTCATCTTTTTTCTAGATGCTTAGTTTTAGTTTAGTTTTAGTATTCATTTTAGTTTTGCCGTATCTTTAATCTTCTTCGCTGTTGTATTCACATAAATCCCATACAGGACTCTGCTGCTTTCTCCCAACTTTAGTCTCCATGTTGCCAGCTAGAGTGGGGACGAGAAGATGACTCTAAACAACAACTGACGAGAAGTGACGGACCGTGAAGTGCCGTATGGTGCTACCAGCTAAAATTGCTAGAGTGAAATAAATCGATTTCATATCAATCCAACATTGACAAAGATGAAAATGAAGGGAATTTTATCCATAATTTTTATACATTTTAGTTAGTTTTGTAACCACACAATACAGTTTCAGTTATCATTTTTTCTTTTAATTATAGTTTTTATTTATTACAGTTAACAAAAATGTTTTGTCAAGATCTAGTTTTCGTCATTTCGTTAGTTTTCGTTAACGATAATAACCTTGGTGGAGACCTGTGAGGGAAGTCTTTATTTAGGAAAAAGGTGTGTATTAGTATTTAGCCTGTGGTTTCTAGTCAGTATTTTCTTTTTCAGTTTATTTAGTTGTTCACAGCAAGAACCGCTGTCGATTATTATACAGTGTTACAGAGCATTATATTATTGCAGAAAAATTTAGTGAAGATTTCCTTTTTTTTTTTTCTTTTTTTTTTTTTACATTGATCCTAATAGTGAGTGCAGTGCTAGTCATACTGTATATGAAAGATCCAATGCTCAGATGCAGTTGTTTGTTTGCTTGTCCAGGTAAATCCTGTGTAAACTGGTCATAGTCCTGAATTCACTCACAAAAGCCCAATAGTACGGACATCATACACCACCCACTGCCATGTCAAAGTAAAAGACCATCCACACCAAGAATAATATGTATAAGAATGACAACAACAGAAGTGTCATTTGGTAAAAGGTGGCCATAAAAAACACACCCTCCCGGCATCAGCTGTGTCAGAGTCCCACATTTAATATTGATCCCCTGTTACTGCACTGGAATTCAGAGGTGTAGAATATTTGTCTCACTCAGTAGTCTGGGTTCATACAATTGTCTGAACATATTCCATCAACAATGAAGGTGTAATATGCACCTAAATATAACAGCATATAAATATAACAACAAACAAAAATCTTTGTCTTTACTTGCCTCTACACAGAAACTTTACTTATCGTTACATCCAGGGTGTGATTTGTTGCCACGGGGGGATACGTGGGGTAGGGGCAGCAGTTATATATGTGGGGTTGCGGTCCATAACTAATATAACTAACGTAACTAACGCTGGCATGAAACGAAAGTGAAACTTTACATACTTTTAACGTCCAGCTCTCAGCTCTCTTACACAGCGAATCTTCCATTGAAATTTTTACAACTTCTAACCTGTATCCAGTGGACCCCCTTCACATTTACCCCCCCCCCTTTATGGTGCCCCAGTGCATGGGGACATTTGCGAATTCTGAGACTGCCGACAGTTTGGTTCAGGTGAACGTTAGTGCCAGTAATGTAGGATATTGGTGTAAAAAAACTCAGTCACATTCTGCCTGTTATTTACACAGGATGAAATTCATTGAGCAGAAGTAGGGATGTAAAAACCAGAAGGGAAGTTGATCCCCCCAACAAATCACACCCTGGTTATACCCATATTCTTACCATTAGGAATAAGGTTGTTTTCACACTGGGTATCCGGATTCGTGGTGTACCTGGATACGCCCACACCTTTCCCACAGATGTTGCGTTCACAAGCACGTACCATGGCCCGTGCCTGAGAACAAGTGGGTGTTACAGAGCTGAAACAGTAGGTGGCGGTGTGGATGGAATTCTGTAGCTATCCAACAAACGCCTAAGGCGCAACCTAAGCCACATTAGGTCAAACGTGTCTCACGTGTAACACTATAATGAACGCTTTAATAAGTGACTCAGTGGATGCTAAAAGGTTAAGGTTAGGAAAATACCACTTTTAATATGAAAAGTCTAAAAAAATTCTCCAAGGTCTTGATAAAACATTATTCATGATCTGTGCTGTACCTGGATACGCTCACACCTTTCCCACAGATGTTGCGTTCACAAGCACATACCGTGGCCCGTACCTGAGAATGAGTGGGTGTTACAGGCTGAAACAGTAGGTGGTGGTGTGGAAAGGATTCTGTCGCTATCCAACAAACGCGGAAGTGACAAACCCTTACGTCATCAACCGAGCGACTGTTCTGTTCACAGGCAATATTTATCTGTTATCCTGTTTGAGGCAAAGAGAAGAGGAGCGACCTTCGTTATCTCTGATATATCACTGGGTGGTTTGGTCGATAAGGCGAGCCTGTGCTGCGCGGATCTGAGACTTTTTTTAGGAGACAACAGGATCACCGTCTATGGTCTCGTGATGATTAAGTCACTTCCGGTCTTGGTTACGGATCGCTTTCATGCGGCAACGTTCCATACTGGAATCCACTCAGTCCGTACCCAGGACTACCTTCTCAGCTGGACTCGGATACGGTAATCGCACATAGAACGTTTGCATTCACATTGATTAAATTAAGTAGACTTTGGAGTCCAACGTACTTGGATACGGACTCGGATACCCAGTGTGAAAACGCCCTAAGATAAATAACAGCAAAATCAAGTATCGTACTGACATGATGCATTAAATGTGACACTCCATGAGCTCAGACTTCTTTGGATTGGCTGTTAGTGTTTCTATTGTTTATCAAAGTTGGATCCAAGGTTATTATCGTTAACGAAAATTAACGAAATGATGAAAACTAGAATTGAAAAACATTTTCGTTAACTGAAATAGATAAAAACTAGAAAAAGAAAAAATGATGACTGAAACTGTATTGTGTGGTTACAAAACTAACTAAAACGTATAAAAATTATGGATGAAATTCCCTTCGTTTTCATCTTTGTCAACGTCAGATTGATACGTAATCAATTTATTTCGCTCTAGCAATTTTAACTAGTGGCACCATACGGCGCTTCACGGTCTGTCACTTCTCGTCACTTGTCGTTTAGAGTCGTCTTCTCATGCCCACTCTACCTGGCAAGATGGAGACTAAAGTTGGGAGAAAGCAGCAGAGTCCTGTATGGGATTTATTTTAATACAACAGCGGAGAAGATAAAAGATACGACAAAACAAAAATTAATACTAAAAATAAACTAAAACTAAGCATTTAGAAAAAAATGAAAACTAATAAAAACTAGCAAACCTGCTCTAAAAACCAATTAAAACTAACTGAATTAGAGAAAAAAAAAGTCAAAACTAAATAAAACTAAACTATAATGAACTAGAAGCACTCGGAGAGCGCAGACCTCCGCCAAGGCTGATCAGTGGCGCCCCCCATGGGCCCCCCCACCCCCGATCACCACCAAAATTTAATCATTTCTTCCTTATCCCATTTCCAACAAACCCTGAAAATTTCATCCAAATCTGTCCATAACTTTTTGAGTTATGTTGCACACTAACGGACAGACAAACAAACAAACAAACAGACAAACAAACCCTGGCAAAAACATAACCTCCTTGGCGGAGGTAAAAATCCAAAAGTATTATAACCTTGGTTGGATCATGATGTTGTATAGTTGAGTTAGAAGGATCTGAAAACCTTTATAGACAACCCAGTTACATTTACAGAAACACTAATACAGATGTTCAGCAAAATCTCCGCATTAGTGTAGACAGGGTGTGATTCAGGGATGATATGACCTGATTTGAGCCACTTTTCTCTTCAGTCTGAACGTAGCCTAAGGTAATTAGGTTTTTCACTTTTTGTCCCATCACATCGGATTAACAGATTAGACAAACACAGTAACAGTTCCAATTTCTGAACCATTTCATTCAAATACAAAACATCCTTCATGCACACACCCACAGTACTCATTCACAAGATATCTACTTTCATTTGTATCCTATGTGAAGCATACTAGTCAACTCACAAAGACCAGTCTGGTATTTGCAACTCTACAACCCAGGAAAAGCCAGGAAAGATCAAACGTTGTCCGAAAACAAAGCAGATTTAAGCATTAACCGATGGGAATTAAAGTTTGATCGGCGACTCAGGAGAAAATGAGTGCACTGTCTGTGAGCTGCAGCATTAGAAGAAGATGGCTTTTAACTGAACCTGCACTCTCATAGAAACAGATTGCACTTGATAGGGAAAAAAAGAGGGAAAAAAAGGTGTCAAACTGAAGTCAGAAACTCCAGGCACACATATGCAGGCACATGCACACACAGACCATCTGCTGCCAGAGAGCCCGCTGAGACAGGATATCACACTACCTAAACCAGTATTCGGAGTTAGACAAAAACACTTTGACAACCTTCAGGGCAAGGTTACATAGAGAACAAAAGTTTGGCACAAAAACCAGTGTGAGGCTGCAGGGGAAAAAAAAGAAAAAGCATATGGTCGTTGCACAGTTTAGAGAAAAAAAACTGTTAGACTGGTTTGGCCGCGATGCACTGATATGCTCAGGTTTTCATGCACAGCAGTGTTTTTTTTTTGCACAGACGTTTCTAAGTGTTGATCAGATAAATTAGTCTACTAATGAACCCACTTGCTGCTGCCTTTTGAGAAGTCTCTTGCCGTCACATAGATATTTCTTAATTTAATTTTAACTGTCTCTTAAATGGGTAGAGAGTACACAAAAATGATTATTATGTACAAGCGTGAAAGCAGCATTTTCCGGAGCTTTTACCCATATCTGTGTGGTAAAGCAGATGTCGTTTCCTCACTTTGGTTAGAAATTATGATTTAATGCACGTTTTTTCCATTTCAGACCTCAGAAAGAACCCGATACATTTATGAATTGCAGGTTTTGCTTTTTTATTCCTCTGTACGACACTGTTGTTAATTGTACAGCTGCTTTATATCTTGACTCTATTCTTGTACTTTATTCTTTTATTTTCATTTTTCCCCTGTAAGTCACATTAGAAAAAAGTGTCTGCCAAATGCATAAATGTAAATTTAAAGTTTTAAACCCCCATATTTCTTGTAGTTGTAATTCGTGGACTGTAAATATCTTGTTTTTTTTGTTTCCATTCGATCATTTTTTGGTGTTGTTTCTCATCAAATTCCTATTTTTCTTAACTTAATACTGTAAATTTACAATTCTGTGTCTTTCTCCACCTTGCACAAAGTGTAAACACACCTCACACACCTCAGGGAATACGCTTTGTGGCACCTTTTCCTAAGACACAGTAATATTCCAGCACTTTCAACATGAGTCAACTTTACACTGCTGACTGCTGTGTAAGTGTTTGTGAACATGTGTATGTGGCGGTGGGTGTAGTCAACAGCACAGACTGATGTGTGTCTCTGCATCCATGCATGCAAAGTCACTGTTTGCACACAAACATGTTGGTGTGTGTCGTACAGAGGTCTATGGTGTCACATGAATAATTCAGTGGAGCGCTGGTTGAAGACAGGCCCGGAGCTATCAGGTTACAGGAAGTAGGTTGGGAACACAACGGCCAGGGCAGAGCCAGAAGCCATTTACTACTGTTCTTCGCCCTTGTGGTCATTTAACATCTATGCATTACCGCTATTGATTGACATAAAAGCCAGACAAATTCAGCTAAACCGTAATTAGCTGGAGACCATGACCCAACACGGGATTGGAGAGAGGCGTTACAAAAGAGCTGAGCGACAGATTAGAGTCTGTCTGAGGGGATCAAATCCAAAGAGCTGCAGAGGAAATGACTGTCCCTTGCTACTGTACTCCTCAGGCAGTCTGCCCTTTCAGTAAAAAATAAACAGTTAGCGACGTAGCGCTCTAAACGCTAACACTGTCACTGCTTGATTTCATTAGATGCCATTCATAATTTGACACAGATCCTCTAACACTGAACAGAAGATGCCACTCTTGATGTTTGAGGGTTTTTTTTGTTGTCATTCTGCAGATTGTTGTTACGTAAAAATCCAGCCTCGGGGTCTTTTTCCTGTCAGGACGCCTGCAGGCTCCAGTGTTGGACTTAAGCCCATATTGGCCCTCTTCTGCACCCATATCCACTTAATAGGGTCCAGCATGTGCACAAACACACCCGCACATATGGATGCAGGAATTTCAGAAGAAGAAAAAAGACTTTGAAAATGGAATGCAGAGCTTCAGATTTAGTTTGGGCCAAATCTCCTCTCCAAATCTCCTGTGAAAACCCTGCTGAGATTAGGCAGAGAGCAGCTCTTTAAGCAGCCCTGACAGATGGACTGCCTAATTTACTTTGCCATTAGCTGGAGCAAGGGACAACGTTCACTAGTCTCACCCCTGCCTACCAACCCGCCTCCCATCCTGTAAATCCCAATCCTCTGTCAGCCCCCTCCCTCCTCCCCCCTCTTCTCTCATATCCACCAGTTTCATGCCACTTGGCGAGCTCACAGTAAATCCTATTCCTCGCTTACAGCTGCTACGGGAAACCCAGGACCTCCTCAGCCCGTGTCCAACTGCGCCTCACATCCCGTTATTCTCCTAATTCCCACTGGGCCTGCTCATAGAGGTTGGCAAAGAGAAATGCTCACTTCTTCTCCTGCATGCCAGGAAATTAGCCGTAGGATTAGGAGGAAAATTTAGTCTCACCTCCCTGGGAACATTTTATGAGGTGGAAAGTGAAAATGACATACGTTTCTTCAGTTTCGCACCAGTAATTAATCAATCTGCAAACTGAACTGTAAAGAATCATTTTGAAGCAGCAGGAGGTGGTTTTGAGGATTTTGACATCCACTCCTTCCCTATGCAGCTCTCTGAAAACCAGAAGACAAATGACAATGTAGATGACATGATGCTATTTCTGCTAAGAAAAGATGAAGCCAAAGTATCCGTGTTGTTGGAGCTGCTACGTTACCTCGGTGACGAGCCACATCAGGCAAGTTTAACAGAATCTTAGCAATTATTGTCAATTTGTGCCCTTTCCACACTAATGAAGATATTTATAGGGATGCACTGATAGCAAAATTATTACCGCAACACTAATACAGATGTTTAAAATAACACGTAGCTGATGACAGCCACCATCGACAAAGAAATCCTTCTTATAACTCATTGGCTCTCAACTTTTTTTGAACATTTGACTATTTAGTTATAACATAGAAGTACAAATAAAATAAGATATTATTGCAATTAATTAATTATTATGATAAGAAGATGTTATCACATTTATTGATCATTGTATTTGTAGTAAATATTTAAAAATGTATATAAATATTGTAGTTTATATTAAAAACAGTTGACTATGGAAATTTGATTGTGTGTGAGGTGATCAAAAAAGTGTATGTGAATGGGTTGTATGGATGTTTTGTGTTAGTGTAAAAATATACAGAAAAAAAAGTGTTAACAAAGCAAAGGAAGCGGATTTAATTTAATTATTAGTTTGTAAAAAGGGGGTGAGAGTCAGTAAGTTATACTTCTTCCCACTCCTTTTCGAGTGCAGAAAAATGTAGTTTGACCATGTTGTATGGTTCTTTGTTATCTGATGATTCTATGTGCTCGAAATAAAACTATCTACTACTACTACTACTAACAAACACCCCCTTACATTGTCTGGAGCCTCCTGTCACCCCCCCCCCCCCAAAAAAAATTTTTTGCAACGGGGTGGGGGGGATGCTCACCCCCTCACCTTATCATTGTCCTCCTTGTTGCTCCCTCAACATCTATCCCCCTCCAATAAAAATTGTCAAGTGGGGGGGGGGCATTGAGATAACATGCTACTAGTAGGAAAGCAGCAGCACAAGCAGCGCTGGAAACAAAATTTTGATGAATAACACTAACTAACATCCCCCATCTGTGCCTCAGTGCCCCCCTCTCAGTTTTCTCCCTCCAAACGCCCCGCAACGTTGTCCCAATGCCTGGGGGGGCGGTACTGCCCCTGTTGAGAAACACTACTATAACTACTAAACATTTCTGTTTTGAAGTGATTTCAGCCGGTCATTATATTATCTGTGAATGAACACAGATTGAAATCAACAAATTCATGAGAAAACATTTCATTTAACACGGCAGTTCTGTCACTATATCTGCCACTGCTATTAGTGAAAACATCTTACTGATATTGACTGACTGCAAATATTGAAGGATGTCCGTGTCCTCCTGATGTATTGGTTCAAAGGTGAAGGTTACTTTGCTTTATTATCCCTGTAGGGAAATTCTGTCACTGCGTTTTACCCATCCTTATACACACTGATACACAGTAGATCTGAAAACAGGGAGGGAGTCTCATGTCCTGCCAGACCACTTGATTTATGATATGCAGAGGGGAACTGGTATGTGATAGCATGGTTTTATCATCTCTTCATTTTTCATACAGACATAGATGGAAGATATTCTAAAAATCATAATCATAAAATTACAAAAAGTAAAAATAAGATAAGAAAATAGATTATAAAATTTTACTAAATAAGAATAGAGCTAAAATAGAATAGAAATAAAAAACTGACATAAAATATGAAAGTGTCTTTTCAATATTAACAATATTAATTGTATGTAACGGTATGTATATCTATGAACATATTAACAACATTAACAGTATGTATAACCTATGAAAACAGTATGTACTGTACATCTGGGTGGCTGTGGCTCAGTTGGTAGAACGGGTCATCCAATGACTGTGGGATCGATGGTTCGAATCCGACTGTCCGTATGCCGAAGTGTCCTTGGGCAAGACACTGAACCCTAAATTGCTGGGCCTGGCAGCGGTGTATGAGTGTATGCATGAATGTGTGAATGTAAGGCTTTGTAAAGTGCATTGGACGCCATGAATGTGTGGAAAAGTGCTATATAAGTGCAGTCCATTTACCATCTATGATAAATGGTATACATATCTATGAACTCAAGTCTATATAAAAAATAATGCATTTATGTTTTGATAAATATTGAATAAATATTGTATTGTTATTGCAAGAACAGAAGATTAATGTACAACTTATTGCACACAATTCACATTATAGAGGGTTATTGCACAGTATTGGAAGTGATTACATGAGGATACATTGAGGGAAGTGATTGTACAGTAAGAACACCATACTTATTACTTTGTGTTGTTTACTCTTAGGAAGAAACTATTTCTGAATCTATTTGTCTATTTTGTGAAGAACCTGTAGCGTCTGCCAGAGGGCAACAAGTCAAACTGATGGTGACCAGGGTGGGATATGTCTTTGATGATGTTGCTAGCTCTGTTGTGGTAGTGAGAGTTAGCGGTGTCCTCCTGGCTGGGCAGGGGGCAGCTGGTGATCTTTTGGGTGGTGTTGATCACCCTCTAGCAGAGCCCTCCTGTCTACTGCCGTGTTCCTGGTAAACCACACTGAGATCCCAGGATGTTCTCCACGGAGGCTCGGTAGAAGGCCACCAGCAACTGTGTGGTGTGGACAGGGAATTTAAGTGTCAGTCACATATTTCAGCTCCTATCTATTTTGATGGCTATTGACCTTGGCAATCTTTTCTGAGAAGATTGCTGACCTAAGAAGCTTCTCAAAATCTTCTGTCATGAGGCACATTTTTCATATCCTGTAAACCGAGCCAAGGAGGTGCAGCAGTCTTGTTTTGTCTTGGACCTCTTAAATGACACTAACTGTATTACGCATGCCCCCTCCCACCCATACAAATACATACAAGACAAAATAAGCCAATGAGTAGTTACTCAAATCATTTTCCTCAAAGTGATCCTCTATCCAGGCAATCAATTATCTTAACATGAAGAGTAAAAACATGTCACACGTAATGTATATGTGCCATAAACAGCAAGAAATATGTGAAGGAAAAGTATACTGAAGGCGGGCATATGAAAGTCAAGCAAAAAAACAGAAGGAAGGGGGGAACAATAAAGTGAAATAAAATAAAACTTACAACGAGTGGTTTTGCTGGAGACTGGAGGTCAATACATTTTGGGAAAATGTGTCAATTATTTTGTCTAATATTATGGTGAGAGTCATTCCGAAATCTTACCGACATGTTCTCTATGGAATTCATTCAAAATGACAAGTGCCCCCTGTTAGTCAGCCTTCCCAGCTGCTGAAAGGATGGAAGCATGTCATTGGAAATCATCTCAGACATTTTCACTGACAGAATGGCTCTCAGTTTATCAGGAGATTGTACATCTTGAGTTTCTGCAGCATGATTACATAGCACAAAAAAAATGCAAAATGTGGTTTCCTGATCAAACCCACTAAAGAAAATCAGTCTAGTATTGCAATACAGGGAGCTAAATTATAATATAGTTAGTAATTAAGGTATTTTTGCCATTTGATGCCATTTTACACTGAATCTTTAAATAGTTTATATATATATATGTGTGTATATATATATATATATATATATATATATATATATATATATATATATATATATATATATATATATACACACATACATACATATATATATGTATATATATATATATATATATATTCACGAAATATAAACACATTCACTTTTGTCACAGGTTTACACAAACCACTCTCAAACTTAGACAAAATTCCATCCCATTGGGCCAGTCTCTTCTGAGTGGTGTGATTGTGAAAGGCTTTTTCATTCGGTTTGGCCTATTATTTCAGTCTATAATGGAAAATTATTTTTATTTCACTGTTTTTAATTGTAGAGCTGTTTTTATGTCTTTTTAATCTATTCTTGTATTTTAGTCTATCACTTTGCTTTTTTGTTATTCTTCTCTATGACAGTGTTTTTAATTGTACAGCTCCCATGTTTTTAATCTTCTATTCTTCTATTTTATTCTTTTATTTTGGTTTTTCCCCGGTAATTCACTTTGAAAAAAAGCGTCTGCCAAATGCATAAATGTAAATGTAAAATTAGTATCCATATAAACACAGCTAATATAGGCTTATTTACATATTTGCATAACTTTGTGTCAAATGAACCAAGCACAACATGGAGGTAATGTTTGTGACAGCGCCCAGTCACTATGACCTACAACATCAAGATCCAGGAAATAGATGGCACCCGAATTTGTATCCATTGAAACCTCAGACATTTTTCAGTAAAATACTTGCGTTGTATGACATCCTTTCCTTCCAGCTCAATAATCTTTCACACAGGCGATAATTTAGGCATCTTAAAATACAGATTTCCCAATGAAACTGCAAGAAGAGAAAGATTTCCCTTCACTAGAATCATGTATTTGGTCATTCATGTATCTTTGCTGGAGAATACATAATTCCAAAGATAAATGAATGAACTGAATCAGATGCACAGGCAGACTTGACCAGTGAGAATACGAGGGGATTTTACAATGTCTGTGGAAAACGAACATAGCTTTGACATGGTTTAAATTGCATAGCCCTCAGTTTTACACAGATGGACTTAAAGGATGGTATCGACACTTACAGAAGTGTATTGACCTGGACGGAGCATATGTTGAAAAATAAACATCATGACATAAACTGTTCTTTTCCAACTGTCGTTTTTCCACAAACTTTTGAAGCCTTCTCGTAGAGTCTTTAGGAACCTTATGTTTCTGATTTTGGGAGAAAAACTTGTGGTTTATCTTTAACGCTGCCTGTCATGGTTTCAGGTGGAACATTAGTGTAGAGGTCATGTTCATATGATGATGTTATCAGGAGACGTTCACTGAGAGGTCATGTCAGCTTCTCCCAAAAATAAAAACCTGAACAGACTCATGGGATGGGATCACGTCTCACATGGTCTACTGGTCATGTGAGGTGTCAGTTGTTCCAGCAAATCCCCCAAAACGGCATATGTTGACCTTTAGGTGACAACAGGAGCTCACAGTGGTTTTTTATCCCTGACTGTAACCATGGCAATGATGTGTGTGCTATATATATATATATATATATATATATATATATATATGTGTGTGTGTGTGTGTGTGTGTGTGTGTGTGTGTGTGTGTGTGTATAAATTAGAATGTTCATTTCTTTTTTTCCCCAAAGATTGAAAGCATGTTTTTAAACAACAGCCTTGCATTATGCATTGTCCAAAATAAGTAAATACAAGTTTATCCATTTATGCCGCCTGTTAGTTGGTGTGAGTGGGACGTCTTCAAGATATGAACATGATGTATTGATACCATTATTAATATTGTTTAGTTAACCCTTAGGAGTCTGAGCCTATTTTGGCTGTTTTTGAGTACTTTTGATTTTGCCTTTATATACTATATAAAGAAATGTTTATTATACCCCTGTTTAATATCTTTTTTTTTCAGCACAACTTCATCTATCTCATCTGTCTATTTTTTTTTTTTTTTTTTACTTTAACCTACTATATCAACACAAAAGACCAGAAAACACACAAAAAATATAAAATCTGATTTGAAAAAATTATGTAATTTATTGCATAAATAACACAAAGATGCTTAAAGAACCTTTTCAAAGACTTTAAAAGTGAATATTGGTTCTAAATATTAACTATGTAAAATCTAAATTGTAATAAATTAAAACCATACTCAAATATTTGACATAAAAGCATATCTTTATATAAGCGTTTTCTCTGGTTTTCTCCCCCCTTCCCCTCATCTGTTTCAGGTGGGGGTCATTCTCACCCTTACCTGTAATGCTAATGCAGTCTGTGGATTAGAATCTGCACATTCGGCCAGTTTTTCCATTTTGAAAAAGGACAAAAAATGACGAAGATATGGTCAGAAATATAACACCCCCCCACCCCACCCCACCTCATTTTCATACTTTGCTCTATCAACATCAAATAAAAAGTGGGAGAGTGTTTCAAGTCCGCACCTCCGAATACTGACTTCCGACGCTATGACGTGTTGAAAATGTCATGTGATTGATTCACAGGGCCGTGACCGTGGACCCCTAAGGGTTAAAAAAGCAACTTCGTATTTTGTGTATATATTAACGCGGACATACTCTTTTAAATCATATAATTTGAGCTGGAGTTGTTTCTTGCATATTGTTTTGAGTTGCACATTAGAGTGTTTTGTGTTTTTTGACATTCTTGCTCTATAAATAACAGATTTGAAGTGTCAACGTACACATTTATGTCAGAGTTAATAATCCAGATGGAGTTTGCGCACAGGATGATCACTCAGTCTCTCTCTGAACTTCAATTTCTTTCAGATTTCATGATTATGACCATCACATCCCGTTTGACTTATTTCCCATTTTTTGCTTTTGTGTTGTTTTTGTTTTAAACTCTTCCTCTTCTCCGATGTTTTGAAGTCTCCTTGCTGATGCTTTCATCTGTGTGGATACGTTAGGAGAGTTTGCAGCCTCTTGGGGTTTCTATACCGCACCGGTGGTATTTAAATATCTTTTAAAGTGTTTTATTGTTTTTATTCAAACTAACTGATCCCAAACTGTCAAAACAAGTTAATTTAGATGATGTGACTCAGTGATGTGTGTGCTTCCTCTGCAGGTCTGCGTCATGGACTGGGTCAGCTGACCTTCAGTGATGGGACGTGTTACACTGGGCAGTTTGAGAACGGACTCTTTAACGGATGTGGGGTGTTGGTCTTCCCTGACGGCTCCAGGTCGGTGACACATTTATTTTCTTTGGCTGACCTTTGACCTCCCTGTCACATTACATACAGCTTTGGGAATAATTATTAGGCCACCCATGATTTTCTTATTGGAATTCAGTTTCACCAGCTGACAAACCAAACAATTAACCAACCAACCAATTCATTAATCAACTGACCAAACAACTTGCCAACAGATTGTGTACAGATTTGGAAATAATTATTAGGTCACCTGTGATTTTCCTTTTGGAATTCAATTTAACCAACCACTCAACCAAACAATTAACCAACCAACCAACCAATTCATCAACTAACCAAACAACAAGCTAACACATTATGTACAGATTTGGAAATAATTATTAGATCACCTGTGATTTTCCTTCTGGAATTCAATTTCACCAACCAACCAACCAGCCAGCCAGCTAGCTAGCTAGTTATGTTAGCCAACTAGCCAACTAGCTAGCTAGCCAGCCAGCTAGCTAGCTAGTTGGCTGGCTGACCAACCTAGCAACCAAACAACCAACCCATAGATTATGTACAGATTTTGAAATAATTATTACGTTTACACCTGTGATTTTCCTTTTGAAAATTCAGTTTAACCAATAAACCAACCAACCATCCAACCAACCTAGCAACAATCTAACCACCACCAACCACCCTTCGACAGTGACATTTTGTGTAATTGCATCAAAGTTGTTAAAATATAATAATGTATTATAGTGCTACTACTACTACTTATAATAATAATAATAATAATAATAATAATAATGATAATGATAATAATAGTGATCTACCAGAATTAAATATTGAGGTAGCAAAACTTTCACTCTTACCCTAGTCAGCCAAGAACATTTTCAGGACCCCATGTCTATAAGCATCATTGCCACATACACCGCCTAAAAAGTCTCCACCTAGATTTAACCAAATACATAATATTCTTCCACTGGACAATTACTGTAGTAATTAATACTGTATGTTTCAGCCACAACAAGTTCTTTAACCCTGACCATGTCCAAAGTCATATCCCATGGCTGTGGGAGATGCTGAATCTACTAAAAATGGGTTAAAAACTGTCAAATGCTCAATTAAAATCTGGAAACATAGTTCTGAGGATGAAATGTGATCATAAAACAATTATTAAATGATTGTCAATGGAGAACAGCTGTGCTTTTTTAGAGAACTTAAAGATTGGACTGTGTTTCAATGGAAAAAGCTCATGTGGTCTGATGAGTCCAGACTGGCCCTGTTTCAGAGTGATGGGTGGATCAGGGTGAGAAGAGAGGCAGATGAAGTGATGCCACAGATATTTTCCAAGACATTTCCAGGAGGATCAGACATCATTTTTACACATGGATTGGACACCACAGAGTCCAGACCTGAACCAGACTGAAAATATTTGGTAAAAAATCAACACAACAAGATGTTGTGATGCTGATCTTATCAAAACGACAACACAGTGAATGCTAACCACAATCAAAGCTAAGGCTAGTCCAATGAATTATTAGTGTGTGGAACTTATCTTTGACCAGGCTGTGTAGATAAGGTAAGACGATCCAAAAGCCTCTATAACTCAAGTTTTGTGTGACAAGAAGATGCACATTATGGTTCTTTATGCAGAGAATATAAAGTGAATCAATGCCAGGAAGCTTGGAATTGCCATTACAATTGTTCATTCCAACATGATCTATAAGTAAAGAGACAGAAAAGGCATTTCAATACCATGTCAACGTGGTCTAACAGTTATTTCTAAAGCTATGGAAGACTCCCGGCGTTAAAAACATCTTGAACGTTGTTGTACTTTGAATGAAAAGGTTCTCCATCTCTGTCATATTTAACTTACTTGACTTTTACATTCTTCATAAACTGTCACTTTTTACATAGTACAATGCATGTGTGAAAAAGCATTACCTCTTTGTATTCAACCTCTATGGAAGCCATCTTTTCACCCTCAAAGGCTAAGGTGTTTTATGAAAGTGTGCACATAAAACCCAGGCATGTTGTGACCAGCCAAAACAGAAAAGGACTGTAACAAAGAAGGAATGTGATTCTGTGAACGCTGGAACCAGGTTTAAAAGCACACTTCAGATTCACAATGATCTTCATGTGACTGATCTGATATTGACTGACATCAAAAAGTCTGGGGATTTAATTTTAAAACATGCTTTTTTTGTGGATGACTAAAATTTAAGACATAACTTCAGCCATAACATTCTGACCGCTGACAGGAGCAGTGGTAAGAATATCGATAGTTTCATTCCAATGGTTCCTTTCGCTGGGTTGGATATACAGTATTAGGCAGTGACTAGAGCTGCACAATATATCGTTTGAGCATCGGTATCGCAATATACGTGTGTGCAATAGTCACATCACAGGTCCTGCAGTGTAGTAGGCAAATGAACTCAACATGTTCTCATCTAATTTCAACCTGGGTACCTGGCACACACTGCACACAGCGATCCACCAATCACAGTCCTTCTTAATCAGTTTGCCGAAGCAGACCACGCCCCTGCACATGGAGTGAGTCGCTGGTAACAACATTAAAAAATGAGCAACAAACAAGAGAAAATCACCAAAAACGAAGACTTGGTGCCAAAAAGAAAAGCAACGTCAGTTATCTGGAATTATTTCGGCTACAAGAAGGATGATACTGAAACACGTGTTCTGTGTCGATAGTGTCTTAATGCACTTGTTGCCACAGTGAGAGGTAGCACAACTAATTTGTTTGACCACCAGCTATTATATCCTCCCAAGTATTTTTTCATAACGCAATATACATCGCAGGGTTAAAAAAAAATCACAATGTCAGTTTTTTCCAATGTCGTGCAGCCCTAGCAGTGACTGAACATTTAGTCGTCAAAGCCGATGTGTTGGAAGCAGCAAAACGATCAGTGTAAGGAACTGGGTGACTTTGTTCCATGTTGTAACAGTGATGACTGGGTCAGAGCATCTCCAACTGCAGGTGTTGTTGGTGTTTCTGGTCTGCAGTGGTTAGTACCAACTAAATATGGACTAAAGAAGGACAAAACAACCTCAGGACCATTGAACATCTGTGGGAGGAGTTGGACAAATACACCCAACCCATGGATGCACATTATTTGGTTTGTTTTTAGAAAACTTTTGTTAATTTTATTCATGATAGCATCCTTTTTTTTGTTCATTTTATTCACTGTATTGACAATTTTTTTTTTCTTGACTATCAGGTTCTTTTTTAAAATCACCTTTGTTGTTTTTCTTGTGCATTTTGGTCAGTTTTTGTGTATTTTTGGCAAGGCAAGGCAGGTTTATTTATATAGCACATTTCATGTACAAGACAATTCAAAGTGCTTTACATAAAACATTAAAAGCATTACAGCAGAAGTAATAAAAAATATAGGCATGAGAAAAACAAACAAACAAAACAAAATAAGATAAACAGATTAAACAGATAAAACAGATAAGCCAATAAAACAGATAAAAACTTTAAGCTTAAAAGAATAAAAACTCTATTCAAAAGCAGCTGAGAACAGGTGGGTCTTTAACCTGGATTTAAATAAACTGAGTGTTTCAGCTGATTTGAGGTTTTCTGGAAGTTTGTTGTTGGTCAATTTATTGACTATCATGTTTTTTTTTACTCATTTTTTGTTAATTTTGTTGTATATTTTGTTAAATTTTTCATTCATTTTTCCTCATTGTTTTAACTATTGAATTTATCATATTCTTTTGCATTCATTTTTGATCATTTTGTTGGTTAGTTTGGTCAGTATTTGTTCTTTTTTGGTCATTTTTGCTAAATTTTTTGACAATTGAGCATTTGTGGGAGGTGTTGACCAAATAAATCCAATTCATGGAGGTCCACCTCTATACTTCCAGGACTTCGTGGATCTGATGCTAACATCTTGGTCCAGATACCACAAAGAGTCCAGGTCTCAGCTCAGAGATGTTTCTACAGGAAAAGGGCAACTTATACAATATTAGACAGCTGGTAATAATGTGGTCCCGTTGATGCTGGATTGGTTTAGATCTGATCAAACCAGTCACACACACACACACACACACACACACACACCCCGCATCACCACCAAATTTTTAGTCATTTGTTCCCTGTGCCAGTATCAAAATTTCCTGAAAATTTCATCAAAGTCCTTCCATAACTTTTTCAGTTCAGTTTTTCAGTTTCTCACTAACAAACAAACAGACAAACAAACCCTGATGAAAACATAACCTCCTTGGTGGAGGTAAAAATCTCTTCAGATTTACAAAATCCGTATGTCTGTACCCCACTTTAGTCTTAACTCACCTATGACCCCCATGCTGCTGTGGCTCTGCCCCGTTATCCAAATATGGTCACTTCCAGCTCCAAAAAGCAAACATGGAGAACAAAACAACCAAAATGCAAAATACTGGTTTTGAAATGACAGTTTAGAAACCAATGGACAATGTCACAGTTCCTCCATGGACTAATAATATACAGTTTATGATCTTTATGCTGGATGCAACCAGGTATAAAACAGAAAAAATGAGTATTCTGAGCCACTGTAGAAACACGGTTGACCCTATGAACAGAAACACACTCCCTCTGTAGATATATGATCACAAAAAACACTTTCATGTGATTATGCACTGATGAAAACATGATTATGATTACTGTGTGATTAGATCCTTCTATGCTGTTGCCTAGAATGAAGTGAGTATAGTCTCATTTTGTACCTTGTAAACAATGCTATTTCATTTTAAGATTTTATTTTTATTGCAGAATGACATGGTTTGCTCACAATAAACCAAATCTGATATGAAGTGGTTACAGATTGGGACTAAAGCCAAATGAATGTCCTTTTTACTTGTCCTTTAATGACAGCTGAAGTAAAAATAAAGGTGTTTTAACATTTAACTCATGATTAAGACCTAAATTTAAAGCAAAAGAAAAACAACACACAGAGAGATCACTATTGGTGTTTCTCACAAATCTGAACGCAGATTTGCACATAGTTTGTCATGAAAAAAAGGATTTCCACCTTCTGTGCTGAGTTCTATCAATGCTGGTATGTTTGTCAAATATTTCATGTGATAGTTTATGGTTGTTTTATTAGTTGAGCAGCATTTGAGAACAGATGTTTTTACTTTTGCTCATATAATAGACAAGATTTTTTTTTAACCGTAAGAGGTGCAAAACATTTTATTTTCTGTTATGTGTAAGTAAAACTCTGAAATCTGACATCTATGGAAAACATGCAGACATTTAAATATGTTCATATCCAGTTGAGTGTTTACAAAACCCAGCACGCTCCATGCAGACACTATTTGTTTTTAATCGCATTTTACGGATGGGAACACTTGTTTGTGCAGGATTTTTCTGCCGTTAGTGTGGCTCTAAAGAAAGCTTTGATGACTTTCCGAAGAAAGGAAGAAATGCAATTTTCTCGTCTCAAATTCTAAGCTTTTATGCAGAAGATTTATCACAATACAACAACCAAACATCTCAACTGTAAAAGCATTCCTCTCGCTTTGGAAAAAAAAATCCCATCAATTCACATGGTTTTTATTGACGGGTGTGTGTTCTGACTGTGTTCTCAGGTATGAAGGTGAATTTGTTCAGGGAAAATTTCAAGGTGTTGGCGTCTTCACACGTTTTGATGGGATGAAGTTTGAAGGCGAGTTTAAAAGCGGTTGTGTGGATGGATACGGTAAGATTTAACAACTTGAATCATCTTCATCAAATATTCCTTTAAACATACGCAGCATGTTGTTATATCCTCTTGAGAACCTGCAGTGTGTTATTGTCCCCTGTAGAAAAATGAGTTTTAGCAGGGTTTGTGCGGGTCATTAAAAAGCATTAAAATTCATTAAATAGATTTTGTGAAAATTAAGGCCTTCAATGGCATTAAAAGCATTAAATTCAATGTGCAGAGGCATTAAAAAATTAAATACACTTGATGGAAAAAAGCATTGTTATTCATGATTTATTTTGATTATATGAACATTTAATAATTTTGATCGGAAGTATAATGTGATGATTGACAGGCGGAACCCTTTAATTGGCTAATGTTTATGGCCAATACATGAAGTCACAACACCGGATGCTTGGAATGCAACGTGCTGTGAGCAAGCTTATGCTGAGGCAAAAGAGCGGAGGGAATATTAGCAAATGTTGGAAAGATGGGAAAATGCAAGCTTTAGCAGAAGTGGTTGGAGGAGTAACTATTTAGAACCTGGTTAAAGCCTGTCGACGGTAAACTGTCATAAAACTATATATAAAACTGTATCTGCAGTTGGACGTGGGCATCAAATTTATTTAAAGTGGCATTAAAAAGCATTAAATTAGATTTGCTGATTCCTGCAGAAACCCTGTTTAAAGCCATATTGAAAAAACCAAAGCAGACTATAAGGGTAAAACATCCTGGGTTTTCTACTGATGTCTGACTGTTTTTATGTTTATTGATGCATCTGAAGAGAAAAAAACACAAAAAACTTTCAGTCTACTTTTCTAAACCACTTTTCCTTGACCTTGGTGTAGGTTTATGGAAGGACAGAATGGAGAATTTATGAGGTGGTATTGAAAGAATCTGCAATTACAATAGTGGATGGTATGTAGGTCAGCCATGGCAAAACAAGGTTCTCAAGATGTACAACAAAAACATTTCTCCTTGTGCATTCCTATTGTGCACAACTAAAAAGCTGGCAGCCACGATAAGCATCTACTGATGTAAAGTGTTGAATAACTTTTCAGACACTTATCCTATCAATACATGTAAATAATTGGTGTAAATTACAGTTTGTCATCCCTTTATGGTTATCAGATACTGTATGAGCCATTTGGATGTTCAGAGGCTCTGTAGTTACCATGGAAACACTGTCATCTTCTAGAACATTAAGTTACCAGTAAAACCCATGGAGTTGGATCATTGACAGTAGATGGAGACACTTGGTTTATGTTCAGTTCATGATATATTTTTCTTCAATTTTATCTGCTCTGATATAACAATGTTTGAAATTACCGAGGTTTTATGAACATCTACAGCAGGTGTCAAACATACGGCCCCCAGGCCAAAACCAGCCCACCGAATGGTCCGATCTGCCCCATGAATTTGTGAAATGCAAAAATTACGCTGAAGATATTAACAGTCAAGAATGTGAAAATCGTTTAAGGTCAGAGGCCACATTCAGTCCAGTTCGATCTCAAATCGGTCAGACCAGTAAAATAATTACATAACCTATAAATAATGACAACCCCAAAGTTTTCTCTTTGTTTTAGTGAAAAAAGTGCAATTACACAAAAATGTGTACATTTACAGTCTATCCATTCATTAAAAGAAAATGTAACATGAACAACCATATATAACCCCAAAAACTGAGTGCAATTCTACCAATATTCTGCCTGTTACTGTGTATTTGTAGAGCCACTGTGATTTGTCAGTTGTAGTGCGCATGTATAAATGCTAAGCTGAGGTGTAATATTGTTAAAATGTCACTTATTTTTCTCAAGAAATTTCTGGTTCATGTTATTACATTTTTTTAAGGATAGTTTGTACATGTAAACATTTTCATAACGCAATTTTCCTTTTTTCACTGTAAAACAAAGAGAAAAGTTTGGAATTGTCATTATTTATAGGTTTTTATGCTATTATTTTATTTCAGATCATATTGGTCTGTATGTGGAACCTGAACTAAAAGGAGTTTGACACCCCTGATCTATCTTTTTTTTTTTTACATTAAATAATTATCTTGTTTGGAAACAGCATAATACAACAGTTTATTTCACATACATTAAGTGTTTATATGTTTATTTTGTGTGTATAGCGGACAGTGTTTTTGGAGGATAGGAAAATATAGGAATAATCCAGAGAATGTTAGAAGATCTGTTGATAAATTAACTTAGGGAAGGTTAAATGTATAGAGAAAGTTTGACTTGGTCTCTAAGGGTTGTTGCAGGATATAAACATGGACATCATTTTGAAAAAGTGTGACTTCATTATCAACGTTGGAACAGAAGTAGACCCTAAAAGATGAAAGCTACTTATCCACTTGTATCTAGTAATATCCAGAATCAGTACCATTTTATCAAAATAGTAAATCTGTGTAAAATAAGCATGAAGTTATAAATTCTGTCTATGAATCTACTAAGCTACTGTAGCTATTCTGAAGTTTACTCAGTGAATCTGCCTACGTTTATAAAGACATCTTAACCCACAGATACAAACAACCCCTCCTGGATGATTCGAGTGCATTTCTCTTCACTGTTTACACTTTAATTCCCTTAAGGCATCTGTGACTGAAGGAGCTGAAAATGAATCAATGATAGAACTACAGGCTGTGAAGATCCAACTCATCCAGACTAAACACAAGTTCAACACATTTTACACCAACAAGTGTTTAAAGCACAAAAAATATCATCATATTAGACAGTTGTGGCATAAGATGAAACTGTGCGTCTTGCTTGTCTTGTTGCCAGTTTTCGATTAGATGAGACTTTATTGATCCTACAACAGGGAAATTCACTGGTCAAGGCAGCAAAACAATAAAGTGTAAGAAAAAAAGTGCATGCATAAAGACAGAGCAAAAGACAAACAATATATAATAATAATAATAATAATAATAATAATAATAATAATAATAATAATAATAATAATAATAACTAGAAAAGCACTCGGAGAGCACAGACTTCTGCCAAGGCAGATCATCCCCCCTCTCAGTCACCACAAAAATTGAATCATTTGTTCCTTGTGCCAGTATCAACATTTCCTGAAAATTCCATCAAAATCCGTCCAGAAATTTTGAAGTTGTCTTGCTAACAGACAAACAAACAAACAGACGAACCCTGATGAAAACATAAGCTCCTTGGCGTAGGTAATAATTCTTCTCACTTGTAAGGATGATATCTACCCGAGTCGAGTCAGAGGGAAGTCCCATGATTCTTTGCAATTTCTCAAGATTATATTTTAAACCACTATTATTTTGACTGAGAGACCTCCTAGTGGTATAAATTACGTACTGCGCATGTAGATCATTGACTGTATGGACCAGTGGTTCCCAACCTTTTTTGGCTCATGACCCCATTTTGTGCCAGTATCAACATTTCCTGAAAACAAACAAACTAGAAAAGCACTCAGAGAGCAGACCTCCGCCAAGGTAGATCACCCCCCACTACCACCACCACCACCACCAAAATTTAATCATTTGTTCCTTGTGCCAGTATCAACATTTCCTGAAAATTTCATCAAAATCCATCCATAACTTTTTGAATTATCTTGCTAACAGACAGATAAACAAACAAACAAACAAACAAACAAACCCTGATGAAAACATAACCTCTTTGGCATAGGTAATAATAATAAGTGTTCAGAGAACACAAACCTCCACCAAGCACCCCGAATGGTGTGCATGTGTGGATCAACTATTTCTTTTTAAATTAAACAGTTTCAAGGTTGTTCCATACAGCAGAAACAGTTGAAGCTTGGTACCAGTCATGTGTTTGTCAAATTATATTAAATTCAAATCAATATTTGTTGAGTTACAATGAAAAATGTGTTGTAAATGGGATTTTCAATGTTAAGTTGAAATGTCCACAGAATCCACATTCCACAGTGGAAGTGGATAATTTTGAGCCAGATACAAGATATTGTTATAAGCTACAGGTGTATCAAATTGGAGGCTAATTGGAGTCGTTTTTAATTTTTTATGAATTTTCGAAAATTGCTCGATGATGAGAGATAGGAAAATTTGAGATTTTGTGACCTTGCTGTGACATGGAACTTTGGCCTACTTGACCCAAAACTTAATGGGTCCACCCCCGGCCTAGGCCTATCTGTGAGTAAAATTTGGTAAAGATGGTTGTAATAGTTTTCCTGTAAAGTTGCTAACAAACAAACACGCAAACAAACCAATGAACACACAAAACAAAGTGATCACAATACCTCCTGGCGGAGGTAATAATAATAGCAGTAAGTAATATAAACTCTATTGTACATATCATGAACAGTTGATGTTGCCACTGCAATGAATTGTGGGATATTATTCTGTGGATGGTCCAGTGTATCCTTTGCTAAAGGAGACACTGAAGAAAGCATTGAAGCTACTTTCCTGTTTGCTCTTACCATGGCTGACACTCACATCATCTACGCTACATCAGGTTATTTCACTCAGGTATGAGCCTTTCTGAGCAAAAAGTACAATTAAGAGGAATCCTAAGGTACTCTGGAAAGATAAAAATGGGGTCTTTTCTAAAACATCAGTGTGTAACCTATGATTTGAGGCGTTTTTTCTTACATTGATTTAACGTAGTGAATACTTCCACTTCCACTCTGTTTGGGCCTCACTAAATCTCTGTTTTCAGAGGCTCTTGGCTGTGAAATGCATGACATGTGACATGTTTCTGTGTGTTGAAGAAAACCAGCTTCCTGTAGCATTTTCATGATTAGACTGAGAGGCATGAAAATCAGAAAGAAAGGCTTAGCCCAAGTCAAGTGCTTGGTTTTAGAGGGGAATTTTTTCTGCTGAAAAATGGTGAGGAGAAAATCTAACAAGCAAATAACAGAAACAAACAAACAAACAAACAATGAATGAAAAAAAAAACTGTGGTATGCTTTTTTTGCTCACAGTAATTATTCAGTGCAGAAAAAAGCAGATATTCCAACACAACTCACATCTGATTTGAAATTCAATTTTTAGGAATCAGGAACTGTTCTATGATCATTTAAGCCATTCATCTTAAAAGACCAAATTAAAAAGGTATTGAAACAGAGGAATGTTGGATCAGAAGAACTAATTCCCCCAGGTGTGATTTCCTTTTTTATGCTTTTTATGGTGGTTTAAATGATGAGTTTTTGAGTGAAGTCTTCATTTTCACACAGTGGTCCGTTTATCTCTCCATGTCTCAAACATTTAAATATTTTCAATGACATTAAACATTGACAAGTGATAATTGTCTGCGCTTTTTTAGTCTGTGGCCCCTGCTGTGTCTGGGGTCTAAGTAATCAACACGTTTTTACGTGAAGGTTGCTGCATCGTGAAGCTGGAACAATGTGTCACCATGACAACTGGTGAATTTTTGTGCTTGTAAATATAGAGATGGAACATATAGATTCTTGCAGTTCACTCCTTTGATCTCACAACCAGAAATCAGACCCCGGTCAATCAGACCTGGGATTTTACAAGGCAGGGCTGCAGTGTCAGTGTTTTTAATTATTTAATTAATTCATTAAAGGGACAGTGCATATTAATATACATGTAAATATGCCAGAATTAGCCAAAGGCTACTTTCCATCCGCAGGCCCTGGCAGGTCAGAAGAAATAACATTATAATGGGAAAAAATTACAAATAACAAATGCAAAAAATAAAAAAATTAACAACACAATGGAAAAACTGGACAATTGGCACACTAATGACAGCAACAAAGAACACTGAGAAGACACAGAGAAGCATAAAATGAGCTTTTACCCCTCGGACCACTTCTGGCTGAAGGGGTATCGTTTTATCGTCTGTCCGTCTGTCTGTCCATTCAACGACATAATTACATTATCTGAAGAATGCAGTGAGATATCGGCACTAAATGTATACTGTGGATGCATCTTGGCATGGAGCAGAAGCTGATTGAAAATAGGTGACCCTGACCTATTTTTTCATGGTCAAATGGCCTTGTGCAGTTATAATATCTGAGTACTTTCAAATATAAATACATATAGGTAATAAGTTTTACACAAAGACAGTCTAACCTAAATTATAGAGCAGTAACTTTCAACAGAATCTTCCACTATATTTGGCTGATTGGATTAAAAGTGTGCAGCATGTTATGTTATATTTGGTTAAGTATTAACCCTGGTTCAGGTAACAGTTAACCCTGTCCTCCAGATGACAAAAGATTCAGGTTATGAAACACAAAACTGGAAGGTTTAAAGTGAGAGATCAGCGCTACAGACTCTCACAGAGGAAAACTCAATCATTTTTGACCTAAAAGTAATGACAAAGTCATAATTCTCCAACAGAACTAAACAGAAACAGTGATCTTTGACTGAACTTAGCTTAGTCTAAATGTCACTAGGGCCACAGCCAATGATTATTGTATGAATTAACCATAAAATGTCAGAAAATGGTAAAAAAAAAAAAAAAAAAAAAAAAGTGCAGATCAGTGTTTCCCAAAACTTCATAGATCCTCAGTTCAGTGTCATGATGGATGGAGGAGATCACAAAATATTAACTTGCAGTCCTGTGCTAAAAGTCCATGTCAAACATTAGGTTTGTTGGTTTATTAAAATTCTAATGTCTACACATATGTATTTGTCAGTATTTGAAATATGAACAGCAGGAAAAAACTACAGTTTCAGATTAAAAACAGTTTCTTTAAACCACAGTGGACATATTTAGTGTGACCCTCCTTTACATTTTACATGTCTTTAACCCTTTGGTTCAGATAATATGAGGTGTATGGCATTAATTTACAGATGTTTTAAACCAGGTTTGATTCAACACATGTCAGATGTTTCAAACTGCTTCTGTTCATGAGGTCAGAGATCACACTAAACTTAGTCCACTCAGTTCAGTTTTATTATTGTATGTGAAGAAAAGCGAATGACAAATAAATATATATGATCATTTCAACCCTGAAAGAACAACAAAGCTAAATGCAGACAGACGTTTGCACAGGACTGTGTATGAAGCAGGAATCTGATCATTTAACAGTTTTATCCATAAAAACTATTCAAAGCCATTATTCTTATGAAAATAGCTGGTGGTTCATTTAGTAACAGACAACCATTCAGTTACTTGTAGCTTTATATGCCATTAAATCTGTAGTTCCCAACCTTTTTTGACTCGTGACCCCATTTTAACATCACAAATTTCTGGCAATCCGAGACATTTTTTTGCTAAAGTTTATTTGTTTTTGATCATGTAATAGTTTGCTATACTATGTTGCAAATAAACATTAATTTTAGATGACATTTAGTCTATATAATGTATATAATGCACCTTTTTGGTGTCTGCTTCTCAGATTCTCTTAGACGTCTTAGCAGGGCCAGGCAAGTGAAGAAATCTTTCCATTCTCTGTTCTGCCTGGTTTGACTGTGACTGTGTCCAGGCAGGTTGAAGTGTAGTAACACATGCGGTCACATGATCGGGTCAATCAAGACATGTCCTCTCAGATATTATATCCTGTATTTTATTTGAACTTGATTTTTATTAGGACAAGTGTGTGGTGTTTTAATTATAATGAAATATATATTGAATCATCAAAAAATATATTTTATTTGTAATTTTGTTTTGATTTTTATCAATTACTAGATATTTCAGGCGACCTCATTTGAATTCCAGGTGACCCCAAGGTTGAAAAACACTGCATTAAACCTAAAATCACACAGGGCTGAATTTCCAGTATGGTTTTTATTGAGCTTCACTGCCAACAAATGAAATCAGATCAATTAATTTCTGATTTGCCTTCATTTCTGCAATGTAAAAAGCAGATATTTTGCATTAAAAATGACATAATTGAGGTGCATTTCATCATGTAAACCTTGACTTTTTGTAAATTTTCTGACTTTTGTTTGTACTGTTTTTGTGGGTGTGGTTCCTTTGTACTAATCGGTCATTCTACTGATTTGATGAATGAAGTCAAACGGTGTCTTTCTGCTCCAGGTGTGCTGATGTTTGCAGATGGCGGTCCTGGTGGCGGCGGCGGCCACGAAGGCTTATTTGAGACCAACCAGCTGATGAGGAGGGAGAGCTGCCCGGGGGCGGTGCACAGGGCACAGGCAGCCGCCGCCAAGGCCCGAGCCCTGGCCATGTGACCGGACTACATCAGCCACAGTGCCCCAGAAGGAGGACCACCCTCTTCCCATCGTCCTCCTCTTGGTTTGAGCAGCTTACGTTATTTATGCAGTATTTAAGTGCATTTTAAACTGAATTTCCCTGAATTTACTTTGACTGTGAAATGCAACCTTTTATATGTATTTAACTGGATTTTATTTTCCGATGCCTAAAGTCCATCATATGTCGTGGAGTAATTGATAAGAGTTTGTCGAATCCTCAAAAGCCACTGACTCTGGATCAGCTGAGCCAAAGACAGAATTGCTGTTCAGTCCACACACTGGTGCTAAACCTGACAAAACTCTGAATTCAAGAGTTAATACAGACAGTTCCCAGTGGGCGTGATTTGATTGTTTCCATGTCAAAGAACATTTAGATATGTGGCTCCAAACTAGGTCAGGAAACTGTACTGCATTTAGCATCATACTCCCTAATCATCAAAACCTGTGCCTACATTACCCACAATGCAAGTGGAATGATGAGAAGATCTTTAGGTGTGATAAGGGTTTGGTAGCAGTTTGTAAATTCTTCATGAAAGGGAAATTCACTTAAAATCCCTGAATCCAATGAGTTTTATCACTTTCAGCTTCAATCTTGAGCAACTAATTAAAGTTTGAAATAATAAAGAGAGAGAGCAGACCTCCACCAAGGCAGATCAGTGTCGTCGTCCCCCCCCCCCCAATCCCCACCAACATTTAAACATTTGTTCTTTTGCCAGTATGAACATTTCCTGAAGATTTCAACAAAATCCTTCCATAACTCTGAGTTATCTTGCTAGCAACCAAACAAGCAAACAGACAAACTAGAAAAGCACTTGGAGAGCACAGACCTCTGCCAAGGCAGATCAGTGCCCCACCCCCATTGACCACCAAAATTTTATCATTTGTTCCTTGTGCCAGTATCAATATTTCCTGAAAATTTCATCCAAATCCGTCCATAACTTTTTGAGTTATCTCGCTAACAGACAAACAAGCAAACAAACAAACTAGAAAAGCACTCGGAGAGCGCAGACCTCCACCAAGGCAGATCAGTGGCCCCCCCACCCCACCCCCGATCACCACCAAAATTTAATCCTTTGTTCCTTGTGCCAGTATCAACATTTCCTGAAATTTTCATCTATAACTTTATGAGTTATCTTGCACATGGACAGGCAGACAGACAAACCAACGCCGGCAAAAACATCACCTCCTTGGCAGGTGTAATTATGATCGATATTTATTCTATGACAGCTCAGAGGAAAGCTGTTTTTTGGCTCCTTAAATATTGTTTGTACAAAGGAGTGAGGATTAAAAATACACTGAAATATATTTTGTGTCAGGAATAAAGTCGTATTATGAGAATAAGGTAGTAATTGTATTAGAATTATGTCATAAAGAAGCAGAAATGTAATGGAACAGTCTGTCACTTGTCTTAAGATGAGGAATGTCGAGCATCTCCATAAATCCTACTTAAGTATCGATTTCATTCATGCAGGAATAGTCATAAAAATTACAATAAAGAATAGAAATAAAAATGTAGTGTTGTGAGAAATATCTGTGAATGAAGGTTGAAATTTGAGAATCACATTTAACCTGTTGAAGATACTCAGTGGAAGAATTACATTTATTATTCACAGAGTACATTTGACAGCCTGAATGAAAGGAAAAAAAATATTCACATCAACCTTTAACATTTCTAAATGTCTTTTGTGTAAATGACTGAATTGGTGCCTACTGGGTTCGCTGCCTCGCTTTTAGATGACATATTTGTTCTGACATCTGACCTCCTATTGCTGGTCGGGTATGAAAGCCAGAGCGTGGTAGAAAAAAGTGAGCAGTACCTTTAGTTGTTTCCTTTCACTCAGTGCCGTTCCAAGCTGAGTCTGATCCCAGATCAGTGTGAACGTCCTCCTCAGTGCCAACCACACAGTGCCAAACGGCTACAGCTGATCCAGAATCAGCAGATGTTTAAGAGGTCTGAGGAGGCTTAGAGTACGAGGATGTATGCAATTTATACTTTAATGGTGCAGTTCGATAATGACGTGCAATTTTTTCTCCTAAAAGCCAGACCCTGAGGTCAGTGGGTTTGATTTGATAAACTGGATGCTTTGTCTTGCTTGATCTCACACTTGAAATACGTTGAAAGGACCATGTTCCACCTGAAAAACAACTGCTCTTTACAAGGGATAAGAAGGGGCAAAAATGGTAACGACTGCTTTGCGTGGCTTTCTTTTCACTGTTTTCTGAGTAATGATGTCACTTTAAATGTTCAGTGTTTGCATTTGTGAAAAATCCACTCAAACCTCCCCTCCACCTTTAAGAAAAAGCAGGAAAAAAAAAAGGTGTAAGAATCACTTTTATGAACTTAACAAAGCTCTAACTAACACATATTTGATGTGTGTGTGTCGTGCCTACAGGGAATCAATCTGTTTGTGTAATGAGACTGGTGTGTCGCTGTGTCACAGATGTGTGTCGATGTTGTCTGGGTGTGGGGGGGGGGATTATATGGCAAATGGAGTTAATTGTCAGTTACACTATATGGACAAAAGTATTGGGACATTCAGGTGTTTCTTTTCTAACAGGGATCTGGGCTACAAAACATAGTGACAAACCTTATAATATAGTTTTATGTTGTGATAAATATCATTGTATTGCGTTGGTTGGTTGTATTTAAATTGTTATCTTTGTTTCCAAAATGCCTCAGAGATGGTTTTTACATAATTTGCCTCAACTACAAATTATTATTATGTTTATTCTGTTGTTTTACTTGGTATTTTTATTTCACTGTTTTTAATTGTACAGCTGTTTTTATGTCTTTTTAATCTATTCTTGTATTTTAGTCTATCCTTTTGCTTTTTATTCTTCTGTATGACACTGTTTTAATTGTACAGCTGTTTTATGTTTTTAATCCATTCTTGTATTTTTCTTTTCTTTTTGTTTTTTCCCCTGTAAATCGCTTTGGAAAAAGTGGAAAATGTAAATGTAGAAAAGAAACACCTGAATTCAATGTGTACAAATAGTGTATGTGATTAATTTAGGCTGTGTTGTTGTTGTTGTTTTTTGTTTGTTTTTTTTGTGTGTGTGTGTGTGTGGGGGGGTGATGTCTTTCCTGCTGATTGATATATGAGGACATCGAAAGCACCTGAACTGATAGAGGTGTCTCACCTTTTTAAGTGGCTTTGAGACCCCAACCCCAGATGGGTTAAATGGAGCCTTCAGCTGGAGTGACATCGGTTTCGGACACTGTGTTACAGCGAGGGGGGAAAAAAAAAAAAAAGAAAAAAAGATGAAAACAGTGCTGTGCGTTTCTTTAATACTGTCTTTGATTTAACTCAGTGATCCCACGTTCCTTCACAGTGGATCGTGACGCCCTTTAAAAAGCACCTTAAAAATCTCGACTTGAAAAGTTGGCGTTTGATATCGACATAGAAAGTTTTCACCAAACAAACACCGACAGGCATGTTTTATACTTTCACTGTCTGATGTCAATGTGAGTGACTGTACTGTTCCACGGTGATGGTGATTCTACAATGAAGGCCAAAAATGTGCAGTTTCAGGCTAAAACAGGTTATAAATATCTGACTGAGTGACTAAACATTGGAGGTCTACAGCCACTTTCAGACTTAAAACCAAAGTGTGGAAAAAGAATGCAATAGTAGGAGTGTGTCTTATCAGGTACTAGAGAGAAATAAAATTACAGGAAGCTATTATTTTCCTTCCATTTATCAGACACCGAATAGTAAAACCAGATGTATGTTATTTTTACGTTATACAGTATTTTCTATTCATAATTTATCACACTGATAGATCAATGATAGCTTGTTTATTAACTCTGTTTTTTCTTGAGCTGCTGACCCCCCCCCCCGAGGATCTTTATTTGTATCTGTATTTAGATCCTCATTAGCTACTCTACAAAAAACATTCACCTTGCAAACATCGCAAAATAGACATAAAGACATCTCAGTGGCTAATACGATAACTGTGTGCATCTCTTTATTAACTGCATAAAGAAATTCCCTAGCAATTCATGCACAAATAAAAGTGGACTCAATGGCTCTATAAGCTAAGAAAAAAATACACGTGGTCAAGGTTATACACTATTCCAGGTGTAAACAAATAGAATATTGACTTTATATAATTTATAGTGTTTTATTCAGAATTCACAGAAAATGCTGAATGAGACAGACGCAACGTTTCCTACAAAACTATGTATTTACACTGGATATTTATTAATGCTATCTATGTGACAATTGTGACATAATCTAGCGCCCTCTGTGACTTCAAGTGGGTTTTAAGTACTTTCCACTGAAAACAAAACCATCAGTAACACTGGTCTGAATGTGGCTTTAGATTATACTCTGTCAGGGTGAATAATGGAGACATTAATAACTTGTATTGCTATTCATGTACATTTTCGATCTGGAATGTTTAGTGTAGCTGCATGTTCTTAGTGGTAGCGTTAGCAGGGTCTGTACATGCTGAGTTAACATTAGTTCATTAGTCTAAGACAGCGTCTGAGCTTATATTTAATTTAATTAAAACAACAAAATGTGTCTGGACAGAATGGATGGACAGAACTATCAGTGTTGACAAATCAATGACTGTGACAGTAAAAAAATTAGAATAACACAGGAGCTAGCTTCTTGCTAAGATGTGTTGTTAGCAAAATAATCTTTGTCCTAAAGGAACAGATTACTTTGATGTTATAGGAAAGTTATTTATTTGGCTCCTTGCTAAGGATAAGATTTGGATAAAAAAAAAAAACAATCCAGACAATTTTAGTCTTCACAGTAAGCTAAGCTAAGCTAAGCTAAGCTAACTGCCTCCTAGCTGTGGCTTTAGCATACAAAGCTAACAACTGTCTTAAAAAGTCTGATGTTAAGTTTGTAAATATAAACAACCAAAAAAGAAGTTTATTTTATGAATAATTTTTTCAGTGGAGAGCAGATGTAAAACACAATTGGCCTCAACTTGAATAATGTATTTATTATTTATAGAATAAAATCTATATATTCGCAGAGCACTTGTCATAATGAAAGACAATTTGCTGTAATAAAAAAGAAAACAGAAATAATATATTACAACAATTAAAAATGGTATGCAAGACTAAAAAAATACAGATTTCTAAAAACTATGAAAAACTGAAGTTTTGCTCATTTTTTTTAATTTGTGGCTGGACGTCAGTAGATTTGGACACTGTTCATCTAAATATCCTGTTTAAAGGTTCATTTTTCTGACACACTTGTCTGTGTACACCTGATGCCATTTTCACTAAACAGGCCCACTTTGACACTGTGTTGTTCTTATTTGTGCTTGTCGAGGCTATATGACTGTTTATTTCATACCACTTTCTTTGTTAACGTCTCAAGTTGAATGTAAATGATGATGATTTTGAGTACGTGTAGTGAAAAACTGTTTGTGCCACTGACTTGACCGAGGTGTGTGTGTGGACAGAAGTTGCAATCAGTGTCATTATTTTCAGTCAGACACAGTGTTCACCTTTAACTCCGTTCCACATGCACACTCGAACCTGATGAACAGCAAAACCAAACCAAATGCATTACCATAATCATCATTATAATGAGAATAAATGGACAGAGCTGTAATTGTTGTTCAACATGTGAGCAAATCAAGACCAGAAATGAAAAAAAAAAAAAAAAAAAACCCACAGAGGGAGTTTTAATGAGTGCCTGAACAAAAACCTTCTTCTACTGTGTTTTGAATACTTTGAATACTGCCTGACTATTTTACTAACTTTTTTCTTAAATGTCATGGTTCTTTTTTAGACTTTGTCTTTTCTCTGCTTAATGAAGAAATAATAAAAAAAAAACCACGCTGGTGTGAGGTTGGAAGGCAAGTTTTTACTGTACGTGTTGAAACATAAGAGACCTGACTGTGTTAATGTCACAGCTTGTATTCAGTGTGAACCCTGCGTTGTATCTGCTTCAGTTCTTTTAAAGTTATACAGAAAACACGTGTAACAGCTCACAGTTCTAAAAAACACAGCGATCCTGCAAAAAATAAATAAATAAAAGCTGCCTTACAGATAACATAGGCTTGCACATTGTCAAAATCCTAAATGCATCAACTTCCCTGTAAATGACTCTTAATCACATATGATTAGAACAGAAATGAAAATGACAAATGAGAACTTTTTATGATTAATTAGGCATATTTATCAAATTTCACATGTCGGCGAAACTCAAGAATTAGAGAAAGCAGTCATATTTTTCTCTCTAGGTTATAATTTTACAATCACCTGAGATTACTCACACCTAAAACTGTTAATGAACAAACGCTGGGCTAAAAATAACAGATTCCAACCAGTACTTCTACGAATGCAAACCAGGCAAACATGTCTCTGAATAGAAGAATTTAGCTTGTTCTTTGAACCAAATTCTTGTCAAATTGATGTTATTGAGTTTCAAATATACAGTCCAATTTGATTTCAAGTGGGTCAGACCGGTAAATAAATAAATAAATAAAAAAGAATCTGTGAAAAAAGTACAATTATATAATGAAAATGTTGACATTCACAAACTGTCTTTTAAAAAAATTGAATAACATGAACAACCTGACACTTTGTAAGAAAAATAAGTGCAATTTCAATGTCATTATGTCTCAGTATATCATTTATACATTTACACCACTGACAGATCACAACAAATACACAAACCATTAAGTAACAGGCAGAATATTAGTAAAATTGTACTTACTTCCTTAAGATCTTTCATGTTCATATTTGCTTAGGTTATTCCCATTTTTGTGACCGGATACTGTATAAATGTAAAGATTTCAATGCAGTTTAACTTTTTTACACTAAAACAAATAAAAAATGTGTAGTTGTCATTATTTATCGATTATTATAATATTGTACTGGTCTGATACACTTAAAATTATATTGGTCTGTGTGTGGAACCTGAACTAAAATGATTTAACATCCTTGATTGTTAATATCTCAGTGTAATTTTTGCACACAGGCTGGTTTGGAGTCTTCTGGGGGCTGGTTTTGGCCCGCGGGCCGTATGTTTGGCACCTCTGATGTAGTTTAAATGTTGTAAATTTAAATTATGCAAAATAAAATGCAGGACTGTAGAGATTAATTTGCAATATACTAACGCAGATAATTGGACACAGATACTTTAAGAAATACGTGTCTATTTTTCTTCTGCAGGTGAAAACTGACAATCTGTGACATGTGCATATTCACCAGAATGAGTCATTACTGTATTTTAAGAAAAACGAAACAAACCTATAGGGCCTTTTTAATGAACTTGACACATTTGTTGTAAGTTTCACACAGGGGTTTTGTCCCTTTCTCTGCACCTTTAAATTCATCTTAACACTGGTACCAGAACCCTGTTGTCGTCAAAAAGCCATAATGGTCACTTTTGTTGTTTCTTGTGAATTTGTTAAAGATGGTGATGTCTTGGCAAAAAAAAGAAAAGAATAATAAGAGAAAGTGAAACAGTATTTGAGAATTTAAATGAAAATGAGTGCAATGAGGAATAATAATAAAAGTGATATGCATGAAAAAGAACTGGGCTGAAAGTGTTTTCTTTTGTATTACAGTCACTGGGAGACATGAAAAATGAAAACTCAGAACAATGAAAGGTACACACACACAAATATATATATATATGTATGTGTACATATATACACACACACACATATACAGTGAGACATATGGAGGGATTGTGAACTCTGATCACATATCTTGGCAGGTCTAGTGATTATTTGTGGAGCTTGGCTGTCAGAAACCCCCCTCCCCCTCCTCCGGCTTGCCCTCCCCCCACCCACTCTCCACTATCTGCACGCCGTCACTAAAATAGCTTTAAGGTGTGTTTAGGTTGGACTTTAACCCTTCTGCCTATTTCGTCTCCTTGGCAACCGTCCAGAGTTCCCTTAATTTGTATCATCTCAATCCCAAGTGCTGCAGCAGTTTTGCCTGTTTGCCCCTAATCATGCAGCCTGTTGCCATGGTAAAGTATTTAAATATGCTCTGCAGATCATCTTCACCTAGCACACTAGAAGTGGCAGCAGTGTGAGTATGTATTTATGTGTATTCTTTTGTTCCTTCACTAAAAATCTATTCCTTCCTCCCTCACCTAACACTACACATCAGACACACACAAAAATAATCATTTTCCAAACATATGATTTCCCATCGCTCTTCTACTTTCCATTCTTTCCATCTAATTCCATAGGGAGGGATCTCCTATTTTCTATTTCACGCGACCCTTAAAGAGAGAAGGCTTTGTCTGTTATCTTATCAGTGAAGCTTCACGGCTCCCAAAAGCTTTGGTCATGTTTAGAGAGGAAGTGCACGAGGCATACTGATAAGGGAGGCCCGGCACTGCAGGGACGAAGGCTGTCGCTGCACACACACCCGGCAAAATAAAGAAAAAAAAAACATCCTGAGTGGATTTTGCCTGGTTTTAATTGCTCTGAGTTCCCACCCCTTACAACAGCACATTTGGGAGTTTGTGTTGCGTATGCGTGCGTTTGACTGTAAACATGCATGAGCGCGTTGGGGGACGCATATAAAAGGCATATTCATCCACTAAATAAAAATTTCAGCAGCTTTTACTCTTCCACTCTGATCTGATGCAGCACAAAGATGAAAGGAGGGTTAGATGGATAAATCAGACTGAAACTGGCTTTTTTTTTTTTTTTAATTAATGAACATGTCTGCTGGTTCTCAGAGCTGCCGCCCCTCAAAAATGAAGTAATTGGGTAGTAGTGGAGAGTTTTAATACACAAATGGTGTTTAAAATTGATTCTGATTGAGTGACAAAGTAAAAACCTCAACTTTTGACATTAGTAAGTAACGTTTGTGCATTAAATTATCTAATAAAAAGACTTGTTTGAGTTGGATAACGATTACATCAAACCTTTCCATCAATTTTGGAATTTAGAGAAATCTATATTTTCCTCACTGTTACACCTTGTTTCATGTGGTCACCTGTCGGTAAAAAAGCCCTTTGATAACATTAACATCACTTGTTGCTAGTTCATCAGAATAAATAATCTAATAAAACTTCAATAATTCTTCTCACTTGTAAGGTTGTCCCATGATTCTTTGCAATTTTAGGTTATATTTTAAACCATTATTATTTTGACTGAGAGACCCCTCGTGGTATAAATTACATACTGCGCATGTAGATCATTGACTTAACCCTTAAAGACCTAGAGCTATTTTTGTGGTGACTTTCAAATCATATTTCCTCTACATCTAATCTTTCCTTAGGGATTATCACTACGTATTTTATCTTCTGAATTTTTCAATGAACATCAGGTATTTTCCTGTACTTAATTTACTGAACAAGTAGATGTTCATACAAGTTAACGACTAATTTGAAGGTTATTATGTAAGAACAGAAAACTTTTCAACATAATTTATCATCAATCATACATAAAATAAGTGGTGCCGGGCAAAACAAACCCCGCCCCTCGCACATATTGTATCTTACTTTGGCATTGATCCAGCTGATGTCATCATGTTTATGCCTGTGCTGATGTCAACATATCAATTCTGAAGTAAATTAAAACAAAATTGATGTTTTTATTGACATTTGAAATTTCACCCATTATAAGTGAATGGGAGAGAAAAAAAAAAAGATTTTAAAAAAATCCTAACAAACGTGAACTTTGACCTACTTTTCCCAAAATATGCTCACATCTATTCTGGGTCACTGGCAGTCTATAAACTAGAGCTGTACGATATTGGAAAAAACTGACATTGCGATTTTTTTTTAACCCTGCGATATATATTTTGATATGAAAAAATACTCAGGAAGATATAATAGCTGTGTGATGCCGACATAAATGGTCAAACAAATTAGTTGTGTTACTTCTCTCTGTGTCAACAGGTGCATTAAGGCACTGTCGACACAGAACACGTGTTGCACTTTCATCCTTCTTGTAGCTGAAATAATTCCAGATAACTGACGTTGCGTTTCTTTTAGGCACCGAGTTTTCGTTTACGGTGATTTTCTCTTGTTAGTTGCTAATTTTTCATTGTTGTTACCAGTGACTCACTCCAAACTGATTAAGAACGATTGTGATTGGAGGGTCGCTGTGCCCAGTGTGTGTCAGGTAGCCTTGAAATTAGATGAGAACATATTGAGCTCATTTGCCTCCTACATTGCAGGACCTGCGATGTGACTATTGTGCACATGTACATTGCAATGATAATGCTCAAACAATATATTGTGCAGCTCTACTATAAACCCAATTTGGTATGAATTCAACCAATAGTTTTGTTGCTAGAGTGTTAACAAACAAACAAACTGAACCAAAAACAATACCCCTTGCCTCCCCGTCAGGGGGCGGGGTAAAACTAAATGCCTACTATTACTGTCATTTATTAAACTCCATCGGTTTTACTGGTGAATCAATGTTGTAAAAGATGATGGTGTTTCCATGTTCAATACGGAGCCTCTGAACGTCCAAATGATGACCATGAAAAGATAACAAACTGCATTTTACTTTCATTACTTCAGTGTATTGATAGAATTAGTGGTTCAGAAGTTATCAAACCTTTTTGCTCAGTAGATACTTTTGGTCGGCTGCTGTTTAGGTCTTTGAAGGTTGAATTATCATTTTATATTTATGTATGTATGAGATCAATTTGTGATTAATGTATGTATGTAAGAAACATTTTGACACTTTTCCCAAAGATACACCAAAGAACAACAAAAAGCAGATGTATATTCTTCTACCATTGTTTGTCAAGTCTTTAGAGCAGGGATGTCAAACTCATTTTAGTTTAGGGGCCACTTGCACCCCAATTTGATCTCAAGTGGGCTGGACTAGTAAAATAATAGATATATTAACCAATAAATAATAGTTTTAGAAGGAAAAACAAGTAAAATTACATTATAAACAACCTGAAATGTATTCAGAAAAAACAAGTGCAATTTCAACAATATTATGTCTCTGTAACAAATACAACCGGAACCCAGAAGCAGACCGACACAAAGGTATGAGTTTGAAAACCTTTACTGAGGCTTTGTTGAAGCAACAGGAGTTCAATATAACAGTTACAGTTTTAGACACAGTTACAAACTCAGTCTCAGTAATCCGACAGGGGTAAGGCAAAGGGGGGCGTCGGGGACAGGCAGATAGTCCAGTAACCGGGGAGTCCGTAGAGTCCAGAGGGGCTGAGACAGAAGACAGGGTCCGAGGCAGAAACAGGTCGAAACCAGACGGCAGGCAGAGAGACGTGGTCAGGGACAAAGGGCAGGTCGAGCACCAGGGAAACGGACGAAAAGGCAGAACCAGGCTGACGAGACAGGCAGGGATCAGACGACAGGTAGCAGAGCGGGTCAGGGACGAACGAGATCAGACACGAAGAATCAGGTAGGTGTAATGCTGGAAAGTTTCTCACAGGTAGAAGACAATCTGGCAAAGAACAAAGGAGGGAGAGGTGAATATAAACCCCCTACCTAATGAGCCCAGGTGTGCTCACAGGTGAGGGGAATGAACTGATGAGGAGGTGAGACAGAAAGAGCAATGAGGAGGTGTGGCTGAGAGTGAGGGGAAAAAAGAGAAAGAAAGAGAAACAGCAGAACAAAAAGACAGAGATGTTACAGTCTCAGCTTGTTATTCACACAACTTAGAGGTAATAGTGGATCTACAAATGCACAAAACATTTTGTTACAGGCAGAATATTGTTAAAATTGCACCTTTTATTTCTTCAGAGATTTCAGGTTATTACCCTCGGCCACACTGACCGCAGGGTATTGTCAACAGTTGGTCATTCATCCGTCCATCCGTCTGTCCAAAAACGTTGCCATGCACTGATAAGTCAGGCCTACGGTTTTCATATTTGTTCAGGTTATTCACATTTTATTTTGAAAAATGCAAATATTTTCAGCATATAATATTACTATTTTCACATTAAACCAAGGAGAAAATTTGGAGTTGTCATTACTTATAAGTTATTATGCTGTTATTTTACTTGAGATCTCATCAGGCCTCATAACTAAAACCCCTGATGTTTAGTGTTACCAGTGTCAAATTTGTCCTTTGGACTGGATTGGACCATTTGGAGGGCCAGTTTTGGACTGCAGGCCCTATGTTTACCACTGTTGCTTTAGAGAATGGGGTGAAACTAACACAGTGGGCTTTTCAGAGCAATGTATGAGTTGTTTTGAACAGTAATTTATGCAAAGTTATATTCCCGTAATGAAAACATGGAGCTCGTGTGTGATAACTGAATGTATTTCTAAAGCATTGACGAGCTGCTAAGATGTCTTTTATCAACTGGTTGATGCCACATGAATGAATAAAAGAGGTTTAGTCAGCTGCCTGATGATGTCTGAACTTGTTTTTTGGTTTTGATATTGAACAGTCATCTGCATAGAATTGTATACATTATACATGGAGTAGAGGAGGGAATATGGGACTCATTTTCATAGGTCTTGGCTCTAATCTCATGGGAACTAACTACAGGGTAAAAAAATACATTTCAACCTGCTTGAAAAGTGTGTTTTAGTTAAAAAATCAACACATTCAGATTCAGACTTAGTCTTTGTTGTAATTTTTTCCCTTAAGGCTCACAATCACAACTTGTCTTGATTTTTAAGACCAGAACACATTAATTCACTGGTTACATTTTAACATTTCAACCTGTCACAGTCTCCTCCCTACATGAGCTCTGGGCAAAAATGCAAAAAGGAAGATAAGAGCAGAAGCAGCAATAGACTGACAGAGGACGAGAAGGATGAGGTTGAACATGCACACGTTTGAGAGGAGGAATCACACCAATGCTCAGCTAACAGACCTGAGGAGAGGAGGGGGAGGTAGGAGGGGGAGGTGGGAGGGGTGGGGGTGGGGGGGGCACCGAGGGACGTGAAGACATGATCTACATATTCAATATTTTGAGTCCCATCAAGGAAAAACCCACACTTTGATGCTCAGATACGTCTCCATCTGCCATGTTCAGTAGATTCCTCCAGCTTCAGTATTTTGTAACTGATGAATGTTTCAAGCGGACACATCTTCATGCTTGTCGTCATCTTTTTGTGCAGGATGGAGAAATGTTTGAGCATTAGCAATTACCAAAGTACAAGTACAAATAACAAAGTTGTCTCTATGAGAGCCATCACAACAAGAACAAACTTCCTCTTTGGCCCTTTCAAGGATCTCCGGATCTTTAATTGTAGTGAAACTGTAAGAACAGGTGTCTAAATTTAGTCTGTGGGTCATTTTCCAAGGGCATTATATATTTTTTAACTTAAATAATTCAGAAACTATCTTCCCCAAAGAACTCGTTGAGATAAAACCAAGAACTGAGGGTGTTTTTAAATGAATAATCTGTCCTGGACCAAAGCGGTTGCTAATCTCGGTCTCTCCTTCTGCTTCCAGGCTTTTTTTCACAGCAGAAAAAGTTTCTTCATATCATTGTCAGATGTGTCTCAACTGGTGATGACAAATTAAACACAGGAAGAACAGGATTCCAACTGCTTGAGGCTCAGATGTAATTTACAGTATTTTGTTGCTCAGAATAAAATAACTGTTATAACCAATCCCATTTGATTAGGGATCATTTTGCCCATGTTCACTGGACTTTTTTTGGTCATAAGTGTTGTTAGTGCCATTAACCCTTTATAGGGCACTCATAGAACTACATAGAATACATAAAATGCAAAATTTGTTACTGGAAGACATGACAAAATTTGATTACTTTTGTCAAATTTCTTAAAATGTTTTATTGTCATGTAGAAAATCAAGATCAGTGAAGTTACTGTATTTGGTTCCTTGCCTGTAGGTGGCAAAAATAAATAAATAAATAAATAAATCCAAGAAGTATATATAAAAAAATACGAGAAAAACACGTCAGGTGAAAGGAACATGTATTTTAGAACATTAGAATATCACTTTTAGAACATTAGACCAACATAAGTGCTAATCCAGACCCATGTCAACATCCACATTATCCATAGTCCAATTAGGTTCATTCTGTCTACTAGAATTTATACAGATTTCCTTTTCTTTTTTGTCAGACAGATTGAAAAAGAGTTAATTCTTTTACCTTGACATGTTTCGGCTACAACCTGTAGCATTCCTCAGAAGGGTCACTTGCTTTTCCTGTGACGTGTTGTTGTCAGCTGTAGAATTAATGACATTCTTGTGGTTCAAACATGTTCTATACATGAAATCACCTGAAATTACTAAAATGTCGTTATTAAAATTAAGTTACAATTAAATTGACACTTTGGCAATATTGTTATAGAACTGGCACCACAAACCAGGATAAAACAGCTGACAACGACACGTCACAGGAACAACAAGTGACCCTTCTGAGGAAGGCTACAGGTTGTAGCCGAAACATGTCAAGGTAAAAGAATTAAATCTTTTTCCATCTATCTGACAAAAAATAAAAGGAAATCTGCACATCCACATGATACCTTTGAACATCATTCCTTACATTAGTACCATTACTTCATGGTACCTAACAAAGCAGGTCCACTCACTGTTCATGCAGAGGTGGACCTTACAGACCCTGTAGACCACATTGGACCTGAGATTGTTACCTGACTGTAACTGTTGATGTCACTGTCTTGTAATGCATGCATAAATGACCAAAAAATAATAAAGGGTTAATGCAAAAAGCATTCTGTAAATTATGTTAAAGGGTTTTACTTGACTCGAAGGCTGGTCTCGTCTTGGTCTCACGTTCATTTTTATTTATTTTTGAGTCGCTCTTGGACAAAAGTTTCATTGTAAGAGCAGTTACGACCACAGCTTTAGGGATATCACTACAACTCTGGTGAATTTCATGATTTATTCATTATTATCACAACTTCAAAACTTTTCTTTTAAGTGTAAACCTTTTTGCCTGATCTTGGTTCTTCTTTGCTCTGGCTGCTTCATTGGCAGGAGGAATCATCACACTCCTCAAATGATGGATAACTTGGATTTTAATACTCGATGAATCGGGTTTGTCTTAGTCTTGGTTCTGACGTCTCAAAAGTCTTGCTTTTGTCTGTCTCTGAATCAGAATTTCAGAAAGAAAATAAATAGATAAAATCCAACAACTCATTTTGTAGTACATCTTGAAAGACTGATGTAGGACATTTTAATTCCAATCAAGGCATTGATTTCAGATTAATGCTTCCAATTATTTTTCAAAAGTAATCTGTGGAAAGAGTCAAGGACAGTAGTCGCTTTTCCATTGGACATCTGCGCAAAACTTTACCAATATTTACTAAATGTCGAAAAAACAGAAGTGCATAATGTTGTTTTTTTTCATTAAATCACAAATGCAATGATTTGTTTATTTATTATCACGAGATGACACGAGAACTCATTCCATAAACATGGTGACAAACGTAAATATGGTGTTGATTTACAGATATATTCATTATTATTTTATATTACCCCTCTATCTCGTACTAAATTAAAAAATGATTGGGTTTCCTGGTGTGTCCACACATACCACGGCATGTTTCTTCTTTTTCTTCGCTTGCTGTAATGTATGTCGACATCCATTTTTTAAATTCACCTGACTGTAGTTGTGACAAAAGGTCTTTCCATTGCAGTTTTGCATGATATACCATTTGCGCTACGCCAGAAAAACCACCTCTTACCAGCGCAAAAACTTTTAATCGAAAAATGAAACTTTTGGCGAAATTGTCATTTTTCCACTCGATAAATTTTTATGCGCAAGTTATATTTGCGCAATTTTAGGGTCAATGGAAAAGCAACTAGTGATGGTTGTATCTGCTTAAACTGAACTGTAATAATATCAAGAAGACAATGCACTGCTTGTCTGGGTGAGGGGAATTGTTGGCTTCAGGATCTTATTGATTTCTAACAATTTTGAGATTTATCAAATCAAATCAAATTTTATTTACTTAGCGCCACATCATGACAAAAGTTATCTCATGACAGTTTACATATCGAGTTGGCTGAAACCAGACTGTAAGACAATTTACAGAAACCCAACAGAATCGTCCAGGAGCCAGCACACACAGATTTATCATGAACTTTATTATTTGTAAAGCATACTTGACCTGAAAAATATCTGATGACAAAGGCAATCCACTCCTATTGAAATGCAATTCATAGGCTAGATCCCTAATTGATCCTTTGCAGGAATTATAGGAGTTACAGCAATTACATTCAATCATCACAAGCACTCTGTGACTACCACAACACTCTAAGAAGAAAAAAAAAAACTGTAATAAACGGTAAAGGAATAAGAACAGAAGAATATACAGTTGTATGCTCAAAAGTACTCTGTGCAAAATCTACAGAGATGGACGATATACAAGCGCAGCAACAGTGAAACTGCAAAACATACTGGCAGATTTTTCTGATCTGGTCTAATTCAACACCTTTGGAAAACCTGTCTTTACATAGAAACCATGCATTTGAGCAACCAAGCCTGGTATTATGACTGAACTGGCTCTAATACCATAAATAGTCTTCTTTTTTTATCCCCTCATTAGATCATTAAGTAGACCCAGACAGAAACCTTTTCAAAGATGTCAGAAGTTTTCATAACAGTTTCTTCAGACCGGTAACTGTGATAAAGAAGTCCATCTAACTATGAGGTAGTATTACAGTGTTTCACAATGGCTAAGACACATTTTTCCAAAGCTGCACCCCCCTTTTCTCAAAACCCTAAAGACAAAACCCAGAATTCAAACTACATTTTTGGTTTGTTTGTCTGTCTGTTAGCAAGATAACTCAAAAGTTATGGAAGGATTTGGATTTGGATGAAATTTTCAGGAAATGCTGATACTGGCACAAGGAAGAAATTATTAAATTTTGCTGGTGATCGGGGGGGGGGGGGGGGGGGGGTGTTATTCATGTAACTCGTTACTCTCACATAACTGGTGTCTATTGGGGGGGTTGATGACATTTTCAGGAAATGTTGATACTGGCATAAGGAACAAATGATTACATTTTGGTGGTAATCGGGGGGGGGGGCACACACGACTGATCTGCCTTGGCGGAGGTCTGCACTCTCTGAGTGCTTTTCTAGTTACATATTGTAAATACATTTAGCATTTGTGAAAAGACTGAAGAAAACTTTAAAAGAAAAGCACATAACTGTAAAACACTCAAAGATCTCATAAATCCAGACATTTTCAAATCAAACTGAGGACAGGTTCATTCTGCCTCAGCGTCATGTTTTCATGCAGCATCATGTCTTTGAGGACTTCATCCACATCACAGGTTGTATTGTCCTTTTCCAGGTAATGGGGGAAAAAACCCTCTGGTGTTGGATCCAGCTTTAACAACACTCCACACTTCCGTCACCACAGATCATCTCCACTGGTTTGGGTTTGGTATGTGGGTTCAGTCATAGACCTTCCACTGACATGCACAGAAACATTCTCCTGTTGGGTTCAGTAAAGGGCTGTATGGAGGAAGGTAAACATTTATGAAACTGGCTGATGTTGAACCACTCCTGTATGTGGATATTGTCCCAAACCACAACATAGACAGAACCCTCTGCGTCTCAGGTTGTTTCCATCTGTTGTTTGTGTCCGGTGGACTGTGAACTGACTTCTATCACGTGCAGTTGGTTTGAAATAAGTGTGTTCAGTTTTGAGTGGTTGTGTCTAATTGATGACAACTGTGCTGTATTTGTGTTTAACGTTTGCCTCCTGTGTTCACCATTTTACAGCTCATGCACATCACAGTGAGAAATGTGTTTTAGAGTGTGAGAATGTGTGTAGAGTTGTACAAAAAGTGTGTTACAGGTGTGAAAATTGTGTCTAAGTATGAGAATCATCTTAAGAATGTTTGATTTGATAAATGAGTTTACGCAACTGAGTAGTTCAGAGAATGAGGTTTAGTGTTTTAGCCATTCAGAAAAACTCTAATTTTATTTATTTATTTATTTTTTTGACACTTAGTTTTTATTAGTTATTAATCATTTTGTCAAACAGAACATAACAAACAACAATCGGCAACAGATAATAGTCATAGTCTAATAGTGATGATAAAATTAGTTTACAGTTATAAAATAGCAGTCAAGTTACCTAATTACTTTTTAGAGCAGCAGTTTATTTGGCATTTCCCAGGACTATGAGACAAACCACATTAATTGTTTTTAAAGAAAGTAATCCATTTGTACCATCTTATTATGTACAGTTCAGTTTGCAGCCCCAGCATAAATGTTAATCTCTCCATTTTGTGAATTTCACCAACACTTTTCAACCAGTCCCCCAGCATCAGTGGATCAGGTAGAAGCCATTTACCAGTGATTGCTTTTTCCGCTGCAGCATCAAATATTTTTACAAGGTATGGTAAATGGACTGCACGTATATAGAGCATTTTCTACACTTTCATGGTGCCCAAAGCGCTTTACAAAGCCTCACATTCACCCATTCATGCACCAGTAGGCGGCTGCTGCCATGTAAGGCACTGCCAGGCCCTACCAGGAGCAGGGTTCAGTGTCTTGCCCAAGGACACTTCGACATGCCACAACCGTCGCCCTGTATGTATCACTTATTGTCAATTCATCAGGCAGATGTCCTAGCAATAGTGACGAAGTGGGTTGCTGTAAATTAAAACCTAAAATCTGTTCTATTTTTATTCCGACGTCTTCCGAAAAGTTTCCGTTCCGAAAAGTTGTAATTTTCATACAGGACCAAAAAATGTGGGTGTGGTTTGCCTCTGTGTCCCCGCAACCCCTCCAGCAGGTAGAAGCATTTAAGTTTCTACAAAACTGTTGTTTTGGCATTAAAAAGAATTGTACTAAATTTTTACCTCCACCAAGGAACGGCAGAGGTTATGTTTTCATCAGGGTTTATTTGTCTGTCTGTTAGCAAGATAACTCAAACAGTTATCAGGGCCGTTTCAAGATATCTGGGGGCCCTAGGCAAGAAAGTAAAGTGAGGCCCCTAATACGTGAAGATGTGGTGGTCGAATCACCGAAGAAGAAAAATAAAATCCAGATGCGATTTCCTGTTTTCTGGTGCATTTAGTACTAGTACTACTGATGATAAAAGGATAAACAAATAAAATTATTATTATTATTTTATTTATTTATAGGCCTATTTATTATATAATAATATGCAATTAGTACTGATTGTGATAGATTCAATAATGATAAGATTTTTTTTCCTAGACTGTGATGTTACTAATTCCATGTAGCCTGATAAATACCTTCAGCTTGTGAGGAGGTGGCATTGTCACTATCAATTAGCGCTGACAGAAATTTAAGCAAAGCACCTAAAAAAAAAAAAAAAAAAAAAAAAAAAGGCATTTGGTGAGTAGGCTTACTTTTGTCCTTATTCTAGGAGTATATGATTAAAGTGCAGAGGATTTGATAGTAACTTTGCAGGAGAAGAACTTCACTTCCCATAATGCACCAAAATGTAACGTCAGACCTCATCGACAAAACTACCTGAGCACATGGTGCAAAGTGTTGTGATGTGTTGATGGGAAAGTGTGGGAAATGTAGATAATTACAGAGTTTAAAATGTAGGATTGTGATTACATGGTTCACAGACATGGTTCACAGATACCGCCGTTCTTTTTTTTTTTTTTTGATATTGTATTTGAATATTCTGAATATTTGACGATTTTGAAAAGTGTTGTAATTTCCTAATTATTCTAATTGTTCATGAACGCCTCATGTATTGTTTACGAGTGCCTCCTTGATGAACGTGAACAGAACTCAGTTCCGCAGTGAGGGCACAGAGCTGATGTGAGGGACTCGAACAAATGTTGGCTTGAAAATACAAACTTTTGCTGCAGTCCTACTCTAGTCCTCTTCTGTGCCTAAACCAGCTGACACACAAGGAACAGACGTATGGATGAGACGGACAAACACAATGGAAAAGGGACATTTTTCTCCTAATGGGATGGACAGATCACCAACGGAAATTGCTAGCTAACCGAAAATGTCCACTGAACTGGATGGATTATTTGTCCAAACTGGATGGGATTCATAGGACCAGACGATTTAGTTTGGAATAAAGTTGTGTGGGTGACCGCAGCAGGAGCAGACAACCGTCCAGAGTAAGTGAAAACACTTCAGTAGGCTTAGCTTTTGGCTTTTCAGGACTAAATACTGTTAATGCTGTCGTACTTCGGTCCTCCACATCCAAATTATTTAGCTCCAAAGAAGTTTTGGAACGCTGTACAACAGTAGAAAAGGGCGATGGAGAAGTTGTGTTTCTTCTCTCCTTAAATTCTTCCAACAGAACACAGTTGTGTTGTGTGTATATGATTAGTTCTTGAACTGAATCCTCTCCCTCTCATGCTAACATCTATCTGTGTGTTTGGTCACTGATGTGAGGGCTTTTGTTTGCACACTTTTAAACATATCACACAGTTGTAGCCTATTTGGAGAAAACAGTGGTTTACTTAATACTTACCGCTGTGTCGTTGGTGTTTTTCCTCTTCTTCTTTCTTTTTTTTGTCTTTTTTCAAACCCTGAAGGGTAGGAACGCTTCGTCATTGCTGGTCTTTTTAAATGGCCGCCGCCGTGCTCAGTGTGGACAGACCGTTTGTTCCACTGACAGCAAGTGGGGTGTGTGATGGGGGGTGCGCGAGGGCGGAGGTCACTTCTACATGACCCTCATAGTGTTTGTCATTGCATAGGGGGAATCCCTCTAGTTTGGGGGGCCCCAGTCACAAAACAGTACAGGAGAGGGTTAGCGCTGCCTCACTGTAGTGGTTTGTTTACAATGGATGGTTTTTAATAAGTTGTACAGATAAATGACCATGCGGCCATCGGGGGCCCCCTTCAGCGAGGGGGCCCTAGGCAGCTGCCTACCTTGCCTACGTCATCCTGACGGCTCTGACAGTTATGGACAGATTTTGGTGAAATTTTCAAGAAATGTCGATACTGACACAAGGAACAAATGATTAAATTTTGATGGTGATCAGTGGGGTGGGGGGGGGTGGGGGGGTTGGTAACTTATAGTCTTGGTACATTATTTATTCTAATCAACTAGCAACAAGTGATGTTAATGTTATCAAAGGGTTTTTTTACTGACAGGTGACCACGTCAAACAAGATCTAACAGTGAGGAATACATGGATTTCTCTAAATTCCAAAATTGATGGAAAGGTTTGACGTAACTGTTATCCAACTTAAACTGAGTCTTTTTATTACCTCCGCCAAGCAGGTTATGTTTTTGTCAGCGTTGGTTTGTCTGTCTGTCTGTCTGTCTGTTTGTCTGTCTGTGTGCAAGATAACTCAAAAAGTTATGGACAGATTTGGATGAAAATTTCAGGAAATGTTGATACTGGCACAAAGAAAAATGATTAAAATTTGGTAGTGATCGGGGGTGGAGGGGCCACGGGGGGGCCACTGATCTGCCTTGGCAAAGGTCCGCCCTCTACGAGTGCTTCTAGTTAGATAATTTAATGCACAAACGTTTCTTATTAATGTCAAAAGTTGAGGTTTTTACTTTGTCACTCAATCAGAATCATTTTTAAACATCATTTGTTTGTTAAAACTCTCCACTAAAACCCGGGTACTTTGTTGTTGAGAGGTGGGGACTGATCTGCCTTGGCGGAGGTCTGCGCTCTCCGTGTGCTTTTCTAGTTCCAACTGAATTCTCACCAATAAGCTGAAGAGGAGGTTGAAGTTGCGAGAAAAACTGTAATTTTAATGGTGATCATGATCTCTCCTTTAAGTTCTTCCTCTGTCTAAAAAAACATTGAACACTGTCAACCTGAATGCACCAGTTATTTAATTTAGCATTAACTGTTCATCACAATGTTGTAAATGTCTGATAGTCACTGTGGCTGAATTGCTTCTGTCCTTCAGGATGAAGTGGGATGCATTGACCTGCGATCTATGTCTTTTTGTCCAACGTAAGTGTCAGACCTCACTAATGCTCTGAGGCTGAATAGCAGTAAATCCCTGCATCCAGATTAAAAACTCTGGTGTAGAGTCTAAAACCAGTGAAGGCTGTTTAGCAGAAGATTAATGCCAGTGGTTTGGAAGGAGTTGAAAAACAACCACATAAAGGTCCATTTCATGTACGTAAAATAATGGGCTTTACAAACTTTTTGTGCTCAAGACCAAAGGAAAAATTAGATATCCCCTCAAAACACTAAGTAACAAAAATACATTAATTGTTATAATGTCAATATTCTTTACAAACTCTTCCACTATGAAAACACTGGTGAATAAATGCAGTTTGTACTCCAACCCATGGGACATTTATACCCCATCCACACTAATGGCAGATATTTTGCATAGAGGATATTTTTTTCTATGTTTGAGCATCTTGTCAAAACATAAAAAACAACATGCACATCTATTGTTGCTTTATGTAATGAACTCTGACACATCAAATACAGGAGCATAAGTCAGTGTATGATCTGCTATAGAATGAAGTTAATGCGGATACATTTGGTAGACAGAAGGGTTGAGGTTAAATCTACATAATATGAAGATTACATTAACACAACCCGAGCCAACACTTTAATTATAAACTTAAGGTTGAGTTGTACAATATTATCTGTGGCATCTACCAGACAGAGGGATTTGTACCAGTTTGTAGTTGTTTTTGCATTGTCATTGTGAAAAGAGGTACATATTTTTTAAATGAAAGTTGTGTGGACAGAATATATGAGGAAAATACCTATTTATAAAAATATGTGTACTGGTGTAGACAGAGCATTACAATGTCACAAACCAAGTATGAAATGTAAGAACTTCCATCGTAGCTAACACGTTAGCACCAGCAATTACCTCTAACACTAAAAACTGATTATTCACATGACTTACCTCTCTGTCCTCATATCACTGTCTCAAAAATTCTTCTGATTTATTCTGAGATTTTTAAGTTTCTGAAAGTCTGGTTTGTTCATTAATGAGCACCTCCAAACACAGAACACACAGAGGCCTCTGAAAAGCCCTAGTGACGCCATTATAGACGAGGAAACCAGGGTACGATATATGCACAGTGTATATGCACAGTGTGCAATGACAACATCTACTGAATCTCAGGTTATGATATAACTCAAAGAATTGTATGACATCAGCGTATGTTGTCTATGTCTGCAATTATAGTTGTAAACAATGAAGTTAAGCTAATGGTTATGGTGTTATAGTAGCAGGAACAAGGGGCAAGGACCTCAGCTCCAGATTGAAGCTAATGCAGAAGTATTGTGAGGTTATGATACCACTGACATAAGTTCCAAAAATCTCTGGCTCCCATTTACTTACACTGAACTTCTCGGTGCATTGTACATAGTTTTTGACTGGAGTTATTCTGGTCTCATCTGTTGTATTTTCAGAGTTTCAGTTTACTTAAATAAAAGCATTTTTTCTTCCCAGACAGCTCCACTGTAGTTGTGAATAATTAGCATTGCTACCAGGACCTAACTACTTTCTTACACAGTCCAACATGAAGTTTAGTGTTTTACTGGGCCAGTAAGATAGCATTACTTAGCATTAGCTCACCTCTGACCCCTCAGGCTCCTGTAGTCCCACCCCTTTTGTCCAAATAAGGTCACTTTTCAGAAAAGCCTTTATGGCAACAGCTAAATAAACAAAGTATTGGCTTAAAAACAGCAGTTCAGAAACCAATGGGTGGCGTTCCTCCATCCAGTGATTTTATTCAGTCTATTTTACAAAAAAAAAAAATCCACAGTCAAGAATGTGGACCTGGTCTTGACTTGACCCAGTACAAATGGACCCATGGCTCTAAATTTGGGAGAGGCAGGTCTATGGCGATAGTTAAAATGAACAATGACAACACAGTGTGGTCTACTGCTATAGAGCCCAACATCATTGTTCTCCAAAGGCTCTCACATTGTCTTTAGAAGATAGCTTTAGATTTTACAGATTTATGGACCCCTTGAAATGCTTTTTGAGCATGAAAAATGTGTCGAGGGAAGGCCAGAACCACAGTTAAAAAATTCAAAAGTATGTATTCTGAGAGACGGAGCTATAGGGAGGAGGGTTAGAGAGAGGCAGCAGCAGCAAACCACAGAGAAGAGGGTGGGGGAGGATGGGAAATATGGAATGGTAAAGGCAAAAAATGGAGTTGGTGGTGGAGGGGTGGGGGTGGGGGTGGAGGAATCTGGGAATCTTTTAAGCTCGGTTTTAATCTGGGGCGCCGCCACAACAAGAGAGAGAGGAGAGACAGGGGAAAGAGGGACTGGGCATTACATGGTACAGTAAACAGAGAGGTCAACACACTGCCTGCACGAGGGGGCGGGGGTGGGGGCAAGAAAGAAGGAGCAGAACGAAATGATAGAGAGATGAAGAAGAGGCAAAGGAGGAGATGAGTGACAAACTGTCAGGTGTGGAGGGATGAGGAAACAGAGAGGAAACAAGAGGTTACAGACAGCGAGGGGGTGGGGGTAAATGGGGAGGGGGTGGTGATGTCCTCTCCCATGTCACCATCACAACCCCCCTCCCCGTGACGCTGCAGCGCTCACGGCTGCTTTTGCTGACTCGTCACTCGCTCATCACCAGAGCAGGAGTGAGATTCACTGTGGCCCCTCCCATGAGTGAGCGCCCACTGGGGGTCTAGCATGGCAATCCCCCCACCTCCCAAGGGTCCAGGATCCTCTAATAGAGATCAAAGGGATGCCCTTGACTGGAGCTGTCAGGGCAAGGGCAGCGCAGTGGGGCATGATGCCTCCATGTGGACATTTGTTGAAACTGCAGCTCGTGTGGACAGTGGGGGAGGATGTAGGATGACCATTTATTTACAGGAAAGTACCAAAGGTGGCCAAAGAACACTACCAGTCTAAAGTTTGGACTCACCTTCTCATTTAAATGGCATGAGATGGACCACAGATGACCAACAAATGCTCAGCATCACTGGAAACTCCTTCAAGACTGTTGGAAACCATTTCAGGTGACTACCTCATGAAGCTCATCGAGAGAATGCCAAGAATGTCCAAAGCAGTAATAAAAGCAAAATGTGGCTATTTTGAAGACTCTAAAATATAAAACATGCTTTGAGTTATGTCACACTTTTTCTAACTACATAATTCCATATGTGTTCATTCATAGTTTTGATGCCTTCAGTGACAATCTACAATGGAAATAGTCATGAAAATAAAGAAAAAAAATAGGACCAATGGCCCTGTAGCTTACCGGCCAAATTAAAAGCATTGGGAAATGTATCCAGATGCCATTTATTGTCACCCAGTTATGTGTATTTATTATATTACAGAAATAGCCCATGTCTTGGTCAGATTCCAATCAGATCAGTAAAAAATTCTAATTCCAACTTGATATCATTGATACTGATTTATTGGATCAATCCACTTCCTGTCTCTTATAATGGGAAACTTTTTCAAAGTTGCACCAAATCCAGAATCAGATCCGGATCGAAATAATTTGAATACCTTGTGTTGACATCATCATAAAGAAGCTGTATACCAAGTTTGAAGTCAATCAGAACTGGAGTTTCAGAGAAGAAGACAATTGAAAATTTTCCCCATAAGAGCCCATGTTAAATTTTCCGTAAGTTCCCGGATCCAGAAGAAGATCCTGATCAGCATGTGGCCATTATGTTTTGGTCATCTCCCCATCAGGGCTGGACTGTAGAAATTTACACTGGATATCATTTATATTTACTGAGTTACTGCATCGATCCACTTCCTATCTGTTATAATGGGACAATTTTTCAAAGTCACACCAAATCCAGAATTAGATCCGGATCCAAATAATTTCACTAACTTTTGTTGACATCATCATAAAGAAGCTGTATACCAAGTTTGAAGTCAATCGGAATTGTAGTCTTGGAGAAGAAGACGATTGAAATTTTTGTAACGGACGACAGACAACGACGCCAGATGCCACATGATGACAATAGCTTACGGCCTGTCGGCCGGTAAGCTAAAAATAGGACCAATGGCCCTGTAGCTTACCGGCACTTCCTATCTCTTATAATGGGGAAATTTTTCAAAGTGGCACCAAATCCAGAATCAGATCCGGATCCAAATTATTTCACCAACTTTTTTTGACATCATCATAAAGAAGCTGTATACCAAGTTTGAAGTCAATCGCAATTGTAGTTTCGGAGAAGAAGACTGAAATTGAGATTGAAATTTTTGTAATGGACGACAGATGACGACAGACGCTGCCGCCGGAGGCCGCATGATGACAATAGCTTACAGCCTATCGGCCGGTAAGCTAACCAGATGAGTCCAAACTTTTGACTGGTAGTGTACAAGTACAGATATTTGTGTGAAAAATATTGAACTTTACTTGAGTAAAACTACAGGCTCTGAAATGTAATCCCAGTAAAGGTAAAAAAGTATTTATATGTAGGATGTCCCCAAAAAATGTGTCCACACTTTAAATAATTGTAAAGTAGGTGTTTATTAAAATCCATTTAATTTTCAAAATGTAATAGAATTTCCAAACATCATTTTATTGTTTTGTCACTGCCTGTTCTCAAACTGATGTCCGTTCTGGTCCAGACACTGCTGACAACGCCAAGCAATGGAATCGCACACATCACCAAACTATTCCCTTGGTATTTGCGTGCATTCACATTCAATGGCTGCTCTCAATCCAGCGGCTGTTGCAGGTCTCATAGCGTAGACTCTGTCTTTTAGGTATCCCCATTAAAAAAAGTCTAGTGGTGTAAGGTCTGGTGAACGCAGAGGGGAAAGAACGGAACCCCTCCGTCCAATCCACCTGTCTGGCAAGTTCACCAGACCTCACACCACTAGACTTCCAGTGTTCCTCCCCGATCACCACCCAAACATTTCCTGAATTTCCAGAGGCCTCAAGTTGCTTTTGCGATTTTAACGGCAGCCGTACCGACTCTGTAAGACAGTCATAAGAAACTAATGCTCCTTCACGAATGTCTACAAACTCCAAATTTCATACGAACTGGGAGATTTACATGAATCCCATCATTTGTAAGAATCTTTGTGACTGAGGCTTTAGATCAATTCCCCCCATTGATTGGATTCAGTTATTTTATTCCTGTATGGATATTACCTGATCGGAGAACAGGACAGGGGTTATACACAAAGAAACACTGATAGAGACCCTGAAACAGAAACAAACAACAGGCAAAAACAGAACAGGAACAACAACAACAAACAATGATAACAGCAAGAAACAGTAGCAACAACAATAGAAGTATATCAGCGAATTTGAAGAACAAAATAGTCCAATATCACAATAACAAGGAGCAAACAGGAAAAAAAATAAAGAAGATTGCAACAGAATAACACTGGTGACTTTGAAGTTGGCTGTATGTCATTTGATTTGTATTTTTTATTGTTTTTACTTTAGATTATTATTTCAGTTATTATATACAGTACAGGCCAAAAGTTTGGACACACCTTCTCATTCTTCACATTTTCTTTATTTTCATGACTATTTGCATTGTAGATTCTCACTGAAGGCATCAAAACTATGAATGAACACATGTGGAATTATGTACTTAACAAAAAAGTGTGAAATAACTGAAAACATCTCTTACATTCTAGTTTCTTCAAAGTAGCCACCCTTAGCTCTGTTGACTGTTTTGCACACTCTTGGCATTCTCTTGATGAGCTTCAAGAGGTAGTCACCTGAAATGGTTTCCTAACAGTCTTGAAGAAGTTCCCAGAGATGCTTAGCACTTGTTGGCCCTTTTGCCTTCACTCTGCGGTCCAGCTCACCCCAAACCATCTTGATAGGGTTCAGGTCCGGTGACTGTGGAGGCCAGGTCATCTGGCGCAGCACTCCATCACTCTCCTTGGTCAAATATCCCTCACACAGCCTGGAGGTGTGTTTGGGGTCATTGTCCTGTTGAAACATAAATGATGGTCCAACTAAACACAAACTGGATGGAATGGCATGTCACTTCAGGATGCTGCGGTAGCCATGCTGATTCAGGTTGCCTTCAATCTTGAATAAATCCCCAACAGCGTCACCAGCAAAGCACCCCCACACCATCACACCTCCCCCTTCATGCTTCACGGTGGGAACCAGGCATGTAGCATCCATCCGTTCACCTTTTCTGCGTCGCACAAAGACACGGCGGTTGGATCCAAAGATCTCACATTTGGACTCATCAGACCAAAGCACAGATTTCCACTGGTCTAATGTCCATTCCTTGGGTTTCTTGGCCCAAATAAATCTCTTCTGTTTGTTGCCTCTCCTGAGCAGTGGTTTCCTAGCAGCTATTTGACCATGAAGGCCTGATTCACGCAGTCTCCTCTTAACAGTTGTTGTAGAGATGTGTCTGCTGCTAGAGCTCTGTGTGGTATTCATCTGGTTTCTAATCTGAGTTGCTGTTAATTTGCGATTTCTGAGGCTGGTGACTCAGATGAACTTATCTTCAGCATCAGAGGTGACTCTTGGTCTTCCTTTCCTGGGGCGGTCCTCATGTGAGCCAGTTTCGTTGGAGCGCTTGATGGTTTTTGCGACTGCACTTGGGGACACATTCAAAGTTTTTGAAATTTTCTAGACTGACTGACCTTCATTTCTTAAAGTAATGATGGCCACTCGTTTGTCTTTACTTAGCTGATTGGTTCTCGCCATAATATGTATTCTAACAGTTGTCCAATAGGGCTGTCAGCTGTGCATCAACCTGACTTCTGCACAACACGACTGATGGTCCCAACCCCATCAATAAGGCAAGAAATTCCACTAAGTAACCCTGACAAGGCACAGCTATGAAGTGAACACCATTTCAGGTGACTACCTCTTGATGCTCATCAAGAGAATGCCAAGGGTGTGCAAGGCAGTCATCAGAGCTAAGGGTGGCTACTTTGAAGAAACTAGAATATAAGAGATGTTTTCAGTTATTTCACACTTTTTTGTTAAGTACATAATTCCACATGTGTTCATTCATAGTTTTGATGCCTTCAGTGAGAATCTACAATGTAAATAGTCATGAAAATAAAGAAAATGCGAAGAATGAGAAGATGTGTCCACACTTGTGGCCTGTACTGTATATTATATTATATATATACAGGGTGACACAAAAAACGGGAACTTTTTAACAATCCAATAAAACCAAGAGTGATGGAAGAAAAATATTTTATTCATAGTAATTGAAACCTTAAAACATGCCATTTAAGAAACAATGATGGAATTTTCATTTTTTAAAAATTACTTCCTGTAGATGGCGTCCTCCTGTACGAATGCATTCTTGAAATCTGCTGTTGAATTTCCTCATTGACCGCTGCAACATCTCAGCTGGGATACTGTGAATTTCATCCTGAATTCTCTGTTTTAACTCATCCAGAGTTCTTGGTCGAGTCGTGTACACTTTACTCTTGAGATAGCCCCACAAGAAAAAATCACAAACGGACAAATCTGGCGATCTAGGGGGCCAGGGAACGTTACCGAATCTTGAGATCACACGATTACCGAACAATTCTCGCACAGCCGCCAATGGTTATTAAAATGGGGGTGTGTTTACTCGCTCAAGGTCACTGTCTCACAGTGCTGCCACTTGCTCATGTCTGCCAATACACACTTCAAAAATTCCCATTTTTTTGGGTCACCTTGTATATTTTTAATTTTTTTTTTCCTCTTTTGTTTCCTGTGTATTGTTTATTTCTGGGGAGGTCTTAACATAAGCCTTTTTTTGCTTCTATCCTCTCTTGCACAATGATGTTACTTGTTTGAATGTTTTTTTTTTGTTTTTTTTTTCTCTCTTGCTGTTTTATGATGTGCAAATAATAATAATAATAATAAAAAAAAAGTTAAATTACTCAAAGGCAGTGTAACTCCAAGGGTAACAACAGTCAAGTGTAGGTGTACATCTGGATGCATGTTTGAGCATGCATTTGTGTGTGTGTGTGTGTGTGTGTGTGTGTGTGTGTGTGTGTGTGTGTGTGTGTGTGCATAGATGTGCATGGGAAGTCATGACTCCACCCGCCCACCGTCAGCAGCAGGAGGACAGGGACAGACTGGACGGCACAGGCAACCACCAACCCACAGAGCTCTAAGACAGTGTTTTTCAACCATGGGGTCGCCTGGAATTCAAATGGGGTCGCCTGAAATTTCTCGTAATTGAAAAAATTAAAACAAACAAACAAACAAAAAAACTTAATAAAAAATATATAGTGAGTTGAGAGAGACGATCACAATACATAAAAGACATGACAAACTGTGAAACTGAAGCACTGCGGTACTGTTTATCTTTCAAATGTTCATTGTGGTCAGTTTCAGATGCTGCAGCTCTTTCATAATTCATAGTTTGAGTTCTTGTTTGTTCAGTATTAATTGTCAGCCTTGTAAATCCAAGTTGGACTGACTGTACATATCCTGACCAAGGAAAATAAAATTCTACCTTTGTGCGGTAATCTACACCTGGCTTTTCTGCCTCCGTCCATAATAGTATACATTACTTAATATACAGACTAAATGTCGTCTAACATTAACGTTTATTTGCAACATAGTATAGCAAACTATTACATGATCAAAAACAAATTAATTTTAGCAAAAAATGTCTCTGTTTTGAATGTCTGAGGTCGCCAGAAATTTGTGATGTTAAAATGGGGTCATGAGCCAAAAAAGGTTGGGAACCACTGCTGTAAGGACCCAAAACCAGGTCAGAGCCAGAACCACAACCATTGAGCCGCTATGAGAACACCCCCCCCCCCCCCCCCCCCCCCACACACACACACACACACACACACACTCAGCAAGGGCCCAACTGACCAGCAGCACCAGTGCACATAAGGCCAGCGCATGAGGGGCCCGCCCTAGCAGGAGACACAGGACCTGCACACATCCTATATTTTCTGCAACATCCTCATGAAGTAACAAACACATAACTTTACTGAAAAAAGTGAAAAGTAAAAAGTCTAATTTTAAGAGTATATATAAGAGTGTAGCCTTACATAAAATGAAAATGTTAGCTGTAAAGGCCTGTGAGTAAGGGTGCTTTGTCCCATTCCACTTCAGTAGCTGAAAGACACACACTGCTCTGAATGGTGGTCTTTGAGGAGTGTTTTTTGATGGATTGATTTTATTAATGGAACTTCAACATGCCTGAAGGCCACACAGGAATGTTTTACAATGTTTGTCAAAAGTTTATTAAAAGACATACAGTTCTTTTAAAAATGTAACATAAGAAAAATGAATGAAGACAAAATGGATTTTTCAGCTAAGCCTAATAAACATAATTCAATAGATTTTTAACCACTTTTTCCTCCTTTACTTCTTTGAAGAAACAAAAATCTCAAGTACTGCCCTTATGGAGAGGCTTACTGAAAAGAATTCACCTTGCGCCATTGGATACTCATTGCCACAGTAAGTAAATTTTTTCTCCTGTGTGACCTGTTTTCAAATGTTTGGCCTAAAATGAAGCCTTGACTGAAAATGTTTTAAATCACAAATGTTCAGTGGTTGACCTTTCCTAAAAAAAAAAAGTCAGGGTCTGCAGTTATGAGTTAGGTTTTTTAATTCTTTTTTTTTTTTTTCTATAGTCAGCCACAACTTCAGGAATAAAAGTGGAAAGGATCATATTAAATTTGCTCTAATGTATTAAGATAGTAATTTATCTGTGTATGATTTGAAAGGAAGAAAGAAATCAACAACTGCGCAGTGATATGTGGAGCTTTGCAGCCTTTTTCAGCTTCATTTCAAGTGCAAATTGTACTTTCATCTGCACTTTTCTTTGTTGTATCTGACAGTGACCTGAGTAGTTTTTCTTTTCATGGATGCAAGAACATGATATTTTCAAGTGAGCCTTTCTATGATTTTTTTCTTCACCATGAAAGACCACAGTTAAACAACAAATCACCTCTATTTTCTGTACGGTTTGTGTTGTCAGTAGATGCACTCAGTGGTGGCATGTCAGAGCAGAAACAATGACCTACATTCACAACCTAAATTTGAATATTTGTTCCATGAAAGTGTATCAATTTATTCCCAATAGACTATTCTCTTCATTTGTTACTTTCTCTTAGCTGCATTGCTTCCAGTATGTGAATGTGGATGGAAGATATTTGTCCAATCAGATGTCAGTCTCTATGTGTTGCCAGGGTTCATCTAACCTTCCCTGGGCCTTCAGAATGAGTAGTGAAAGCCCATGTGACATAAACTGGATAGCATCAGGACTGATTCTTTAACTATTTTTTTTTTTTTTTTTAAATTTCAAATAAAGTGAGAGAGGTATCTTTAAAACTGTTACATAGGTGTTATCCAGTTAGTTCGGCTTTAGTTAAGTATAAGATCAGTGTCGACCCTTTTTGTTCATTTTGTCATAATTCGGATGAAACATTAACTCATTCGTTCTGGGAATGTGCTTTTTGTCAAATATTTTGGTGTAATATCAATCTTTTTTTAAATAGAAAGCTGGATATTTCTCTTAACTTCAAAATTGAAGATATTTTATTTGGTTTCTTTATTAATGATTTGCCTGTTCGGAAATTGTTTATTCTCAATCTCATTTCCTTTTTAGCTAAATTTCATATTCATACGAGCAAATTTGCTAATCAAAAACCCAGCTTTGTAGTCTTTAAATCTTATTTGAAATCTTATCAAGAGACACTCAACTTTTGCACTAACCCTAAAGCTATGTAGACTAAAGCTTTATGTAACAAATTTAAGTTGTAATTTTTTATTTATTTATTTATTTCTCTCTCTTCTTGTTTATTTTTATTATTATTTTTTTTTAATTTGCTTGCCTATTGTGTAGTTGTGTTTGATTCTTCCTGCCTCACCTTGAGCATTATGTTATGTTTTGTTTTTTTTTCTCCATGCCATGTTCTGGTCTATGTGTATAAAATGTTTTGTAAATAAAGTATGAGAAAAAAAACAAACAAACAAAAAAAAAAAAACTGATTCTTTTACTAATCAGATTTCAGTTTCACCCCAATGATGTCAGCATTTGTCCTTCTTCTGATTGGATGGTAAGAGCAAAACTACTATTACCCCGCCCCCCAAAAAGGGAAGGCAAGGGGTATTGTTGTTGATTCAGTTTGCTTGTTTGATTGTTAACACTCTAGCAGCAAAACTATTTGTTGAATTCATACCAAATTGGGTTAATATATTGCCAGTGACCCAGAATAGATCTGATTACATTTTGGGAACAGTAGATCCAAGATAAATGTTTTTATAAATTAAAATTTAAAAAAAAATCTCCCATTTACTTATAATGGCCGGAATTTCAAATGTTTACAAAAACATCAATTTTGTCTCAATTTACTTCAAACTTGGCACATATATAGAGGCAACTGATATGCTGACGTCAGCACACACATAGACATGATGACATCAGCTGGATTGATGCCAAAATAAGCTACAATATGTGTGATGGGCGGGGTTTGTTGTGCCTGGCACCACTTGTTTCATTTAGCTTTGGCAATATTCTTTTTGATTCATGCCAATAAAGACTGTTTAATTTAATTGAACTGTTAATACATATGAGGTAGAAATTTTTCATGCCCACAATGGCTGACAGAGGAGAGGGAAATGATTTAGTCTCAGACCGTTGTGTAGAAGAAACGCTGACATTTCAGCATCAAATTCCATTCTTTACATTTACAGCTGTGTCCAGTGGAAAAAACAGCAGCTTCTACTTTTACCACTTCTTCTCTTTGACTCTAAAAGTTGTTTCTTAGTGGTTCTCATCCCATCTGGTCTCCCTCTAGTGGGCACATAAATCTTGAGCCTGTTGCTGGAAATAAATTTAGGTCATATCTCTACAATCCAATACATTGGCATCTTTGGCAGAACTTCAGAACTCTTTATTCCTAACACTGTAATGATAATTTTAGGTAATTTTTTATAATTTGAATGTAGAAACACTGCGTATAGACCATTTAAGCATTTCAGGAAAAGGGTTGATTTGATTTGATTTTTCTGGGAGGGAAATTAGAATAAACATTTTTGTTGCCATTTCACAACCACTTCAATCAAGTTTATAAGTATTTTAATGGATAATGGAAATAATCATGAGTTGCAACTGTACTAAAGGTTGTGGTTGGAGTAAATCTCATCTATTTAAATCAGATGTATATAGATCTAAATATTTGCAGTTCAGATATAGTTGTTTTTTTAACACATACTTGCAGAATGTCACAGGTAAAGATGTTTGAACCCTTTTGTTTTTTGTGATTGTGTTTAAATACTCTTTCGTAGAGATTTTCTTCCTGACCCTCCTCAATTGTTCACTCAGATAAAAACAAAAAACAGAAGCATCTTCTCTGTTCTTTATTTCTGCAAGGATCTCCAGCTTAAAGGGTACCTTAATTACATAAGAGCTAAGTGAACTGAGTGTGGGGGGGGGGGGGGCTTTCATTGCCATGGCTACCTGCCAGATTCGGCTTTAATTACAGACATAATGATGGCTTTTAACTTTTTCACATTAAAGCCGGCTCTTGATGATTATCCTGCTACAAACTGCCTGAAGTCTACCAGCAGGAGCATCCATTATGTGTTGTTTTTTTTTTTTTTAAACACTAAATTAGAGTTAATCCTCTCCCATTGACTGAAAAACCAGACAAAGACATCATATCTGTACCATGTGAATCATCTGATGACTGTATTTACAAGAAAAAAAAACACCCTTTTAAGTGTTTTCTGTCTAATTAGACTTCTCAGGCTGAAGGTGGAAACTAAATGGAAAGTTCCAAAGCTGTGGAGTCTGGGTCAGCTTTCAGCCGTGACTTTATGGTTAGTGCATTTTAAATGACTGCAGAAGTAATGACTGTGATCGTCCTCGGCTGTACTTTGTGTTTACTGTTAATTAAACTGAAGCAGTGATCTGGTGAGTACTGCTTTTATACTCACGGACAAACCACGGAGATGAGGAATGCTCGTCGAGGTTCACTGCGCAAACCCTTTGACCCCCTAGAGTTTCTGAGCTGCATGTCTGCAAAACTCCCAGTTGAGCACATGTGCTGTAAATATTACATCTGATTAATATTTAACATTTGAACCTGTTTTCTACTGGTCAGATGTGACCCACTTCCAAATGTTTTTTTTTTGTATAAAATACGTTTCTTTCATCTAATTGCCACACAATAAAACAGATGGTTCTATATGCAGGCTATTTGCAAATATAATTAATCTTGTCTACTTTGAGTAAACTGTGGGGGTTTTACTCAAATTTACAACATCTGTGGTATTTAAATTGGGTAAAAACATGCAACACTGAATTTATGCTCGATGCTTTACGAACAGTCAAACTGTTTTGACTCGGGAAGGCAACAGATAACAGATGTTATTATGTGATCATTAAAAACTGAAATGTTTCAGAGCAGTATTTTATTAAACTTCAACACATACCAGTCCAGGGAATATGTTTTTAACTTCATATACAACTACAACAACTATAAAGAACCATAATGAAATAGCTGTACATGTGTGGCTTTGCCTTCAATATTCTGGAGTGTTCCATTTAAATTTGTAAGTTGTCTTTGCCTTTTGTTCATCCTTATATTTTATTCCCACTAGGGATGCACCGATATCAGGTTCGATACTCTGTGTGTGTACTTGTACTCATACTGGTAAAAGTACTCCAATACAACTGCACCGATACCACTTACAGCAGCGTGACATTCACAGTTAAGTGCAGCAGGTACGCGGCGGAGGAGTAATGTCAGCAGTGTGGAGATTTTTTAAAATAAATGATGGTGACAAAAGAAACATTAAAGATACAGACGGATATGGACAAAGCGTTTGGGTATGCAGTTCTGTCCATTTTCCAGGTGCTCGCAGATGCGTACCCGGACAAAGAATACCACCGGTAACCATGGAGGTAGAGGATCTGTTCAAAGAGCGACTGTGTGAGTTAGAGTTAAACTACTGATATATTTATGACAAATACCCAGGGCTGGGCTGGTTTCCATCTTACTTATAATACTATGGGGGTAAGGAGCAGTGCAGACTGTGCTGCCAGCGGAAGTGAAAATGAAACTTAACGCTCATTTATCTTTTCTCTACCTCCTGGAGCTTTTAAACCTTACCAGCGAAAACATTGCAACATTAATATCCACATTAGTGTTATATCTGTCGTCTCCATGTTTGTTATTATTGACTTTCTTCTGTTTCTTCTCAAAAAACGTTACTTTTCTTCATGGTATTTGTCCAGTATGGTTAATTAAGAGCGGCACCCCCTGGTGGATTGATTGAGAAATGCTCATTCCAACACATAAATGTCAGTAGCAGCAGTTAGTTCCAATCAGACTAATGACAACCAAGGTTATTATTGTTAACGAAAACTAACGAAATGACGAAAACTAGAATTGAAAAAACATTTTTCTTAACTGAAATAAATAAAAACTATAATTAAAAGAAAAAACGATAACTAACTGAAACTGTATTGTGTGCTTACAAAACTAACTAAAACAGATAAAAACGATGAATAAAATTTCCTTCATTTTTGTCTTTGTCAATGTCAGATTGAAACGAAATCGATTTCGCTCTAGCAACTTTAGCTGCTGGCATCATACGACACTTCATGGTCCGTCACTTCTGGTCACTTGTTTAGAGTCATTTTCTCATCCCTGCTCTACCTGGAAACATGGAGACTAAAGTTGGGAGAAAGCAGCACAGTCCTGTCTGGGATTTATTTGAATACGACAGAGAAGAGGATAAATGAAAACAAAAAAAACTAAACTAAAACTAAGCATTTAGAGGAAAATGAAATCTAATAAAAACTAGCAAACCTCTTAAAATGAATTAAAACTAACTGAATTAGAGAAAAAAAAAAAGTCAAAACTAAATAAAACTAAACTATAATCAAAAATCCAAAACTATTCTAACCTAGATGACAACGACAATAAAGCACATTTCCAAAAGTAACTAAAAACCGTAATGGGATTATTAAGTACTCATATTGGTACTCAGTATCAGCAAGTACTCAAATGTAAGTAATTGTACTCTGTCTGGAAAAAAGTGGTTTCGGAGCATCCCTAATTCCCACTTATGTTTGAAATAAAGTTTATCATGGTTTGATGGAAAAAGGTCTTCACAGGCAATGAAAGGATGCAAAAGGTGCAACAAAATGAAAATGAAAACAGGCCACCAGATGAAAACATCAAAGATCTAATAGGACAAAACCAAAAATAATAAAAAATAATAATGTAACGAGACATAAAAGGTGGAACAGCACCTTGAAATACAATACGCTGAAATGTAATTATGGAATTTGTGCTCAGTGATGCAGCTTTAATACCTCTAAAAGGAAAAATAATACCATTACATTGAGAGGCTGGACTACAGGACACATTTACTGAAGACTGTGTGAATATCATCATTTGATATTTGATGTATGATGGCATCAACGTCGATGCAGAATCCAGAGACTTTCTACCTTCAGCATGGACATCGGAAAAAGTGCTGAATTCTGCCTGAAGGCTTCACTTGAAAGAGCAGACATATCGTTATCATCTGTAGAATGTGCAGTCCAATGGAAGCAGTCATTGTCGTGGGATATTAAACACCAGTAAAATAAAACTAAATGTTACCGAAGCGAAATCTAATGCTCCCCCTCCGACAACTTTAGACATTAAGACATTTTTAGACCTCAGAATATCAAAACCTACAAGTATCCAGTGACAATCAGCAGCATATGTTCCTCAGATCAAATATTTACACAAAGCGATTCATAATTTCTGCTTAATTTCATCTAAATAAGGCCTTGAGTTAATGATTACTGTCATACAAATAAATGCAACTAATGATATAACTATGTATTCTGTTGACTTCACCACTACTAATGGTTTAATCATGGCTTGAGACCTTTATTAAGAAGACATAGAACAGTGAAACATAAAATTAGCATTTCTCTGTGCTAATATGGCAGATATGGCATGACCTAAATATACAAAGCCCACTACTGGAATATTTAATCAAAGTGTGACGTCAAAATAATCCACTAAATTGCTAGTTCTACATTAAACTTAAAAAAAAAAAAGGAATGAGATGAAAAAACATGAAAAAAATCACCAGGTAAATGTTGGAAAATTGAGTAAACTCTAGTCGCTTTTCCACTGGACATCTGCGCAAAACTTTACCGATATTTACTAAATGTCAAAAAAACAGAAGTGCGTAATGTCGGTTTTTCCATTAAATCACAAATGCGATGATTTGTTTATTTATCATTGCGAGATGACATGAGAAGTCATTCCATAAACATGACGACGAACGTAAATATGGTGTTGATTTACAGATATATTCATTATTATTATATATTACCTCTTTATCTCGTACTAAATTAAAAAATGATCGGGTTTCCTGGTGTGTTCACACATACCGAGACATGTTTCTTCTTCTTCTTCGCTTGTTGTAATGTACGTCAACATCAACAATGTCAACAACATGTTGTTTTAATTCACTCGACTCTAGTCGCAAAAAAAGGTCTTTCCATTGCAGTTTTGCATGATATACCATTCGTGCTACGCCCGAAAAACTACCTCTTGCCAGTGCAAAAACTTTTAATCAAAAAATGAGAGTTTTGGCGAAATTGTGGTTTTTCCATTAGGTAAATTTTTATGCGCAAGTTATATTTGTGCAATTTGAAGGGTCAATGGAAAAGCGACTGTTGATAAAACCAGAAAAGCAGTCTGAGAGCACAGACAGCAGACACCCCCCTCCCGATCACCACCAAAATTTAATATTACCCCTCTGTCCCGTTCTAAATTTAAAAAAAAAAAAATTAAATTTGCTGGTGTGTCCACACATATCGCGCCATGTTTCTTTTAAAACTCTTCTTCTTCACTTGTAACGTCTGTCAACCTCCGTTTTTTTAATTCACCTGACTCTAGTTGCGAAAAAAGGTCTCTCCATTGCAGTTTTGCGTGATATACCATTTGCGCTACACCCAAAAACCTGCCTCTTGCCAGTGCAAAAACTTTTAATCGAAAATGAGAGTTTTGGCAAAATTGTTGTTTTTCCATTCGGTAAATTTTTATGCGAAAGTTATATTTACGCAATTTGAGGGTCAATGGAAAAGCGACTATTGATAAAACCAGAAAAGCAGTCTGAGAGCACAGACAGCAGACACCCCCCTCCCGATCACCACCAAAATTTAATCATTTGTTCTTTGTTCCAGTATCAGCATTTCCTGAAAATGTCATCAAAATCTGCCTATTGTGAGTAGGAATCATACGATACGGTAATCAACATAACTGAAAGTCAACAGTATGAAGGATACACTGTAGTTATTATGTATTTATTATGATGCAAATGTGATGTGATGATACAGTTACATGTCTAGTATGACTTTTACATTATGAAGAATATTTGTGAATTTTACAAGGTTCATTATGCTGCCTTCACGTGCCATCAGGAAGACAATCCTTTCCACTTGTGAATCCAGAATTACCAGTGCATTGTGTTCAAGTGCTTTCATTGTTGTAGTGAAATGAAAAATGGCTGACACAATTTATAACAGTTTTATGCTGCGTTCCAGGCCACCTGTAACTCGTGTTTTTCCAACCTTATACTGGTGAAAATGCATTGGAATGGCCATCAAACCTGTGACTTCCCACCCGTGAACTCGTACTACATCGATGTACTCCCAGTTCCGACGTCACGTAGCAATGGCGGCCCCCATGGATGTGGTATTTATGCAGATTGTTTATTAAAACAAGGTATTGCTCTGACATTATTTATCTGCAAATGTTCTGCATAATCAGCAGCTACTCCAGCATTAGCTAGTTTTCAGTCCAATGAGTGGAATAATAAATTAATATCAAATACGTATCCAAATATACAAAAAACATAACATTAAAGGTCTAACAGCTTATCTTGCCTTACGTGCCATTTTTACTCCTCTGTTTCCCTCAAATAAGCCAAGTGCAAACACCTCTGGGATAGAAATGACTGTAAATGAGCATAAGCTCCGAAGAATCTGAACATGCTGGTTTGTTTACATCTAGCTCCCACAATTCCTTGCACTCAGGCAGTTTGGTGTGACTTGCCTGGAATGTTACAAAGTCGTGAGTCGTGGTTTGAAATCGTGACTTACGGGCTCAAAAAATGGCCTGGAATGCAACATTAGACATGTTAATTCATTTGCTACAGCATTGTTTTTAGTAAACTGTGTATGCTATAAATATGCAAAACCAAAAGTTATTTTCATTTCGGCATCTTGATAATGAAAGTTTTTTTCCCAGTTCCCCAGTGGAAAATATGACGTGAGGGGGCGTTCAAGTGCAATTTTTGGGTTCGTAATTAGTATTAACCATAATTCCCATAGCAAGTGAAGGCAGCATCAGTGTAACATGTTTTTTGTCTTTAAATACACAAGAAACACATTATTCAAATATAATTTTATTGCCACAAATAATGCTCAAACTTTATCTTAAATCTGTTTATTGTCAACAATCATCTTCCTCCTCCTCCTCTTCTTTTAATGAAGTCATTTCCTGAATTCCTTAATTGCTTCATTAACTTAAAGCAAATTCTCGTATTAAGATAATAATGATACAAGCTGTGTAAAATATTGAAGTAGATTTATATCGATCATGTTGCAGATATTACTACTGATTTTTCATGGAAGGCTGTTAAATTGATTTTTTTTTTTTTAATTCTTTTTTTCTGGTCACTCACATCCAGCCGTTAGATGTGAAGTCCCTCCTCAGCTGCTCCGTCTCAGCCTCAGTGAGCGGCTGAAGAGGTGATCGACAGGCGCCGCCGTGGAAACCGAACCACTCCATCGCCTGCTTGAGGGCGGGCACTCCCAACTTCCTGGTCACCTAGCAACACAGCGGTCCAATCAGTTTCTATACACCCCCGTCAGAACTGTGAAGCTTTAAAGCCGTATCGCTAATGACACTTAAAATCAGACACATATGCGTCGGTGATCGATACCCGGCTGCTCGTGTGTCCCCTGACATTAGAGAGGAGTCGGTCCTGATGATGCAGAATATGGAGGAGGCTGCGCTAGATTGATGCTGTCAGGGAACTGACATTTAACACACCTTAGCAGACACGTTTTTAGCCCGGAGCGCATTACGCGGCAGCGTTTGAGGCTGTGAAAGGCTCCGAGCAACAGAGCATCCAACTCTGACATTTAACTTCACACTGCTGTTAACGGTTTCATCTTCAAACCCAAGTTCACTCTGGACACGAAAATAAAAGAAACCTTTCAGCTTTTTTAACAGTTCTTGACAGATGATTGATACCCATATGATGATGATGATGGTACCAAGTAGTGAAAGAAAGTACAAAGGTGAAAAGAAATCTTACATTTTTACCAGAGTTTCACAGTCAAGGTTTCAATCAAGAACATCAAGCATTTATTGTCAAATGTAAAATGGTGGTATCATTATGTTTACATCAGATATACAAAAAAATATTAGCTTTTTTCATTGCAGAACTGAAAGGCAAAGAAATTAATTGATCTGATTTTATTTGTTGGCAGTGAAGCTCAATAAAAAACCAAAAAAATATTTATAAATAATAAAATAATTCAACTCTGTGTCATTTTAGGTTTAATGATATATAGAGCTATGATTCTGTTACTACATTAACCACCGGCTATTTTGATAAAAATAATGGTTTTGAATAGTTTTTATGGATAAAACAGTTAAATGATCAGATTCCTGCCTCATATCCAGTCCTGTGCAAAGTCTTATTCCGCATTTAGTTTTGTTGTTTTTTCAGGGTTGAAATGATCATACATATCTATAAATGAGCATCCAACTCTGACATTTAACGTCACACTGCTGTTAACGGTTTCATCTTCAAACCCAAGTTCACTCTGGACACAAAAATAAAAGAAACCTTTCAGCTTTTTTACAGTTCTTGACAGATGACTGATACCCATATGATGATGATGATGGTACCAAGTAGTGAAAGAAAGTACAAAGGTGAAAAGAAATCTTACATTTTTCACAGTCAAGGTTTCATTCAAGGACATCAAACATTTACTGTCAAATGTAAAATGGTGGCGTGTACTATCATACTAGTCGATATATGTTGTAAAAAAATAATGGATGAAGATTTTGTCATTATGTTTACATTAGATATACAATAACATATTTGCTTTTTTCATTGCAGAACTGAAAGGCAAAGAAATTAATTGATCTGATTTTATTTGTTGGCAGTGAAGCTCAATAAAAACTGAAAAAAAAAATAAAAATTTATAAATAATAAAATAATTCAGTCCTGTGTCATTTTAGGTTTAATGATATATAGAGCTATGAGTCTGTTACTAAATTAACCACCGGCTATTTTGATAAAAATAATGGTTTTGAATAGTTTTTATGGATAAAACAGTTAAATGATCAGATTCCTGCCTCATATCCAGTCCTGTGCAAAGTCTTATTCCGCATTTAGTTTTGTTGTTTTTTCAGGGTTGAAATGATCATACATATCTATTTGTCATTCTCTTTTCCTCGTATACAATAAGAAAATACAGGAAATATGTGCACAGCCTTAACCCATAAAGACCCAGTACTACTTGGATGACAGTTCCCAAATGATTATTTCTTTTTATTTAACTTTTCTTCAGTGATTTATCACCATTTATTATAGTATTATCTTCTTTACTTTGAGTTTTTTTTAATATAAATCATGTATTTTACTATATTTAATTCACTAATCATGTAGACGTTCATAAAAGCTCAGATTAAAGTTGAGGGTTATTATATCAAAAACAGAGAAAACTGAAGAAAAAGTAGGTTTTTCAGCAAAGATATAAATAACTGAACATAAAACAAGTGTGTCCATCCACTGTCATTGATCCAACTCCTTGGGTTTTACTGGTGAATCAATGTTGTAGAAGATGACAGTGTTTCCATGGTAACTACGGAGCCTCTGAATGTCCAAATGGGTCATATCTGATGACCATGAAAAGATGAATAACTGCATTTTACACCAATTATTTACATGTATTGATAGGTTTAGCGGATATTAGTGGATATAAAAACAGTTTACATCAGTAGTTGGTTTTAGTTGCCAGTGGATTTTTGGGACTTTATGGGTTAAAAGACACACAAGAAACTAAACTAAATGTTTTGTAAAGGTTAATGTCACTATTTAATGTGACCTCTGACCCCATGATGATCGATCAATTGATTAATTGCTCGATAGATTGATAGATCGATAGATAAATAAATAATTGCTTGTGATTCACAGATATTTTGTCCCAGAGTATCTACACATTGAAACACACCTGAGCTTTAAAATGATCATTTTAATGTTGTGGCACATTTATGGTGCCAGGGTTGTGATTTAAGAGGCACGAAAACAAAAATAAAAGTTTATATTTTCAATGCATATTACTCAGGCATGACAAGGTTGACCACAAAAACAATTAAATCCCTGAAAAGAGCATGTCTGTATTAATATACTGTAAATATGAAGTTGGTATCTGTCACCAAACACTCTACTACTGATATTGAGGACTTGCAGCTGACATCACTGGTCATGTGATTGTTGTTTACACCGCCATATTGGTAGGCACGCTTTCTGGATCCAGAAAGTCAGAACTGTTGCTTTGTATCATGTTTTTCTTTGGACTCGTGTTTGCGTGTTTTGCTATTTGCGGAAATGTCTGCTTGTGATAAAGGCACCATATGCCGCGTTTCCACTATGTGGTATTGGCTCGGTTCGACTCGACTCCGCCTTTTTGCATTTGCATTACGAAAAAGGACCTGGAATCTGGTACCTGGTACTACTTTTTTGGTATCACCTCCGCCAAGGTTCCAAGACTGGGGAACAGATACTAAAACGGGATGTGTAAACACTGCAGACCACTGATTGGCCAGACAGTTGTCTCTGTGACCCACCGTTTTACAAAAAACAGATGCGGAAGTTTACAGTAAATGTAGCGGTAGGTTAATCTACATGATGACAGCCTGCAAAACTACACCATTCAGTCAGGAGATTCAGTCTTTGATGACCGACGTAAAAATTCAACAAGAGCTTGACGAGACAACACACAACGAGTGAGTTTATCAGCAACTCTGAGCAGACGACACAGAAGTAACGTGCTGCATTGCTATGACATCCAGGTACTATAAAGTCTGTAGTACCCTGAAATGGAAACGGTCTCCTGGAATAGTATCTGGTACCTGAGTCGAGTTGAGCTGAGTCGAGCCGGTTCCACATAGTGGAAACGTGGCAATAGATGAGTTTCAATGTTTACTAACAACAGTGATGCGCGGGCAACTCGGAGGCAAAAACACGAGTACCAGCTACCAGCCAGCTCACATCAGCCGTACACCTCCAGGCTCTCCCTTGGAACTCGTGAACGAGCCGATATGTTAGCTCTAAAACGGTCCATTAACTGTCTCTGTCCAAAAGCCGATCCCATCTTCTGTTTCACGGCCGCATAATTTGACTTGACCGCATGGGGAAGGCTGTCCCATAGTAGAAAAGCAGACTGTCACAGACGGGTGGGGAGTATTGTCACCAGCTCCCCGCTGAACTCACCAGTGTCACCCACCGTGGCTCAGACTGCCACTTCCAGCTGAGGAAACTCTGGCTGCCACCGTCGGCAAAGGGAGCAGGTAGAGCCACAATCACTCTCTCTCTATAGGGTGATAGGCCAGGGGAAGCCCTCCTGGTAGGTTTAAAGGGGTCTTCATCACCGTACCACATGATGACAACTCTTTTTTTCCACACCGCTAAGCGCAACAGACACGCAGGCTAACTATACTGAGAAGCTACGCTAACCGCGGTAATAACTATAAACAGCGGTCGGCAGAACAGAACCACCGCTGACACCAGTGGAACCCAGCGGTCTGTATGCCGAACTTATAATTGGTGAAAGCTGAGTAATAAACGGCACACAGGAGTTTAGCAGGTCCATCGTTTAACACGTTGTATGATCCAAGGAAAGCTTGCCTACCAATATGGTGTCGTAAACAGAAAACCACATGATGACGTTTGTGCAAAACCTCAATAAAAAATATATTAAGTATTTCCTGTTTTTTTGGTGTTTTTTTGGGGGGGGGGGATTGGACATATGCTTGTACCTGTGCTGAGAGGATGTGTGTACTGAAAATGTGTCCTCATAAAAAGCTTATTAAAAAGATTAAAAGATTTTTAAAAAGTATTTCCTGAGCTGGTATGTGTAAAAGATGTTTTCCTTTGTAAAGTTAAGTTGGACTTTTATCCTCTGGTGGTTTGATGCTTAATTACAGCTGACGGAATCTGGATCAGACTGGTACACTTAAAATTTGATGGGTTAAGGTTATGATGATCCACACGGGATCAAAACAGTGTCAATAATACACTTTCATGGCTCAGATAAAATGTGTAGGCATTCCATTTTTACACACAAAAATTACAAAGTTAAAACTAATTATCACCATATATTTTTCGCTCCAGAGCCCAGATGTTGCTCTACTTCTTTGGTGCTTTCCACCGTGCTGCTGCATAACAACCTTAAATTGTAGGTTTTTATTTACATTTTTTAAATATATATTTCACCTTTCCACCTGTTTGGTCATGTGTTTATGGAGTCTGTTTTCTAGTTGATGATTTATTTATATTTTAAGTTTTTTATTCCTTATCTTCACTTTCTTATAATTCCACTGCTTACTGATGTGTGATTAGTTTCTACATATTTTGTTAGTTAGTGATATTGCACTATATATATATATATATATATATATATATATATATATATATATATATCCTTAGTGGCTCTTCCATTGGATATATGTGCAAAACTTTACCGATATTTAATAAATGTCAAAAAAACAGAAGTGTGTAATGTCGGTTTTTAATACAAACAAACACAAATACAAACGCGATGATTTGTTTGATTTTATTTATTATCGCGAGATGACACGAGAAGTTATTCCATAAACATGGTGACGAACGTAAATATGGTGTTGATTTATGTTTATGTTTACGCATTTGGCAGACGCTTTTTTCCAAAGCGACTTACAAGGGAAAACCAATTAAATCACTCAATCAATCAAATTTTATTTATATAGCGCCAGATCACAAAAAAAGTTATCTCTTGACATTTTATATATAGAGTTGGTCAAAACCAGACTCTAAGTCAATTCTACAGAAACCCAACAGAATCCTCCTGGAGCAAACACTTGTGACTGGTGACAGTGGCGAGGAAAAACTTCCCTTTAACAGGCAGAAACCTGGAGCAGACCCAGACTCCTGGAGGATGGCCGTCTGCCTTGACCAGTTGGGGTTAAAGAGAGAGAGTAGAGAAGGGGAAAAAGAGAGAGCGATAGAGATAGGGACTGGGGGAGAGGGGGAGAAGGGGGGAGTAGGGGGAGACACATGGAGGCGGTTGAGGATAAGTGAGTGGTGATGATGAGGGCAGGGAAGAGGCCGGACCACCGCAGCAGGTCCAGAGATAATCGTGAAAGAATCTGTGGTTGTCCTGGGAAAAACCTTATTAGAATATTTAAAATGGAATGTTTGAAAGTGCTAGGACAGGAGGTGCTCTCGGAAGAGCTGGGTCTTCAGGAGCTTCTTGAAGATTTACAGATATATTCATTATTATTATTATATATTACCCCTCTATCCCATTCGAAATTTAAAAAAAAATGATTGGGTTTCCTGGTGTGTCCACACATACCACACCATGTTTCTTTCAAAACTCTTCTTCTTCACTTGTTGTAACGTCTGTCAGCATCTGTTTTTTAAATTCACCTGACTCTAGTTGCGGAAAAAGGTCTTTCCATTGCAGTTTTGCGTGATATACTATTTGCGCTACGCCCGAAAAACCACCTCTTGCCAGCACAAAAACGAGAGTTTTAGCAAAATTATCATTTTTTTCATTAGGCAAATTTTTTATGCTGAAGTTATATTTGTGCAATTTGAGGGTCAATGGAAAAGCAACTATTGTTTATATGAAAGGTATCATAGATATTATTACTGACATTACTGCCATGATTATTAAAATCAGCATGAATATTCTGAAGCAATTTACAATATTATTCATGAATGTTTAGACTAGAAAAATAGCAGACTATATTATCAATATCAGTGTAAAAAAATGGATCAATAACAGCCGGAGTGCGTCTATTTTCTGGGCTTGAAAATTCTCATAGTTTTTTGTTGACTGCTTGAAAATTGCCCAGTGTTTAATATTTTATTCATTTGTGTACTCACATCCTTCTGATCCAAAAACTTGGTTCACTTCATACAAGCATTGTTTACATAAAATAAAACAGAAATTAAACAGACTGTCACTGTCATTATGGTTAAAACCAGCTTGAATATGAATAGTCTGAAGAACTTTACAGTATTATTCAGGAATGTTTAGACTTGGTAAATATCCGTCCACATTATCAGTATCAGGTGTATGAACTGCACCAATAACAACAGGGATATGTCTATTTTCTGGGCTTAGAACAAAATGATGAATATGGCATTGAATATGACAACTTGTCTCATGTTTGTTGAATGTATATTTTGTTGGTTTGTGAACGTACACCTTTCACATCCAAGAACCTGGGGCTGGTTTCTGGGTTAAATAGTGAACGCACCTATTTGTGCGCCCTCCAATGCAAATGACAAGCAAACGATAGGTCAGCGAACACAGAGGCTTACCAGATGCAAAATCTGTTTCTGGGCTCGTTGTGTTTGCTAAACCATGGTTTAGTTACTATTTGCGTCGAAGGGTGTTTGCTAACAGGTGCGTTCACTATTTAACCCAGAACAACACCTCCCCCACTGTTTCCGAAGAAGAATTATAATTATAGGCTATTTGTGACCCCAGACCTCCTCCCTCACCCCCATCTGACTAGATGGACCCCCTCAGCTGTCTCCATGTGCCCCCACCCTACTGAACTGACCTGAATTGTTTACACACATATATCATATGTCTAAGGATGACCCAAGTTATTCTGCAGGTGACTTTATTAACAGAACTCTAAACAGTTACTGTTGGTCGTAACCACAGCAACAACAGGACAAACAGATTTTACAGAAAAATGAACTCTGATTCGTTCCTGTCATCCACACGCTCACTCCTTATTACACAAATGAACATCTCACTAAACGTTAACCAAACTTAGTCTCCTCCCACTATGGTTTACTTCCCCCTGAGCTCAGTCCTGCCTTTGCACATGGAGCTCCAGGCTGTGACTATATGTGGACATTGGACGGCGGTTGGAAGCGTCTTGGGTGCAGCAGATGGTACTCACGGCGGCGTTGGGTTCGATGAGACGCTGCTGCAGAGCTCTGGCTTCATCCCAGCGACCGGTCACACACAGACGCTCCAACTCGCACAGCTCTCGCCCGAGCACATTGGCCAGTGCGCAGACCCCGCCCACCGCACCTGGACACACCAAGATAAACAGAACAAACACAAATGGTGCTTTTTTAAAGGAACTCCTCAATTATAGATATGGGGTCATGAACAAGCTTTGCTACCACATTGAATGAAAAGTGAAAAGATATGTTTCTCTGCAATAATCTGTCAGTGTACTAACATATAATTAAAGCTGAATGATAAAAATCTGCGTATCAGTCGTTCTTTTCATATTCAACTAAGAATCAACAACTGAAAAAGGAAAAAATGACTTCGATTTCATTATTCATGTACAAATTAAAAATAAAAATAAAAAAACGAGTTATTCATTCTTTCGATTGAATGCACAAATTAAAAATCAGAAATAAGCAAATGGACTAAATGTTAGGTTTCATGTTTTTTTTTTTTTCTCAACTTTATTAATCGAAATCTGGCCCAGGTACCAGTTTGGTGGAAAAGGGGGAGGGCGACATGACAACTGAAAAAAATATATAATAAAGAATAAAAAATAAGAAGAAGAAAGAAAGAGAAAGATAGAAAGTGTAGGGGACGGGGGTGTCACATTAGTATTTTTATGATCACACGAAGAAGTCAGTAACTTCCGGGTCATACCAAATCAGATATCAAAAATGTCAACATGAAACCCCACATTTAGTCCATTTGCTTATTTCCAGTTTTTACCTCTGCCAGGAGGTATTGTGATTGCTTTGCTTTGTGTGTTTGCATGTGTGTTTGTTTGTTTGTTTGTTAGCAAGATAACTCAAAAAGTTATGGATGGATTTTCATGAAATTTTCAGGAAATGTTGATACTGGTACAAGGTAGACATGATTACATTTTGGTGGTGACGGGGGGGGGGGCTGATCTGTCTTGGTGGAGGTCTGCGCTCTCCAAGTGCTTTTCTTGTTAATTTATGCATTCAATCGAAATAATGAAAAACAACTCATTTTTTGCTTTTTGATTTGTACATGAAAATGAAATAAGGAGTCATTTTTTCATTTTCCGATTGTTGATTCTCAATTGAATATGAAAAGAACTAATGACACACGGACTGATAAATATGACCAAATGTTCTTACAATAACACTTTTAACATCAGTCAAGAATGTTAAAGCATTATTTCATTTAAGTCTAAAGGATTATTTTTGGTCTGAGTAAAAGTTGGGGAAACTAAATGGTTATTTGTGGTTTCAACTATTCATTAACTCTTACATATGTGAGTGTCTGGACCCTTCACTCTTCCACAAATGGGTCGAAAATGAACCCTATTAGAATCAAATGTGCTTTTGTGCCACTTTTGTCATTTTGTTATGTTAAAAATAAACATTTGTATTGTATTTTGGTCCACAAAAGAATGATTTCATGTTTGAAATATTCTTTTATTTTAAATTTTAAAATATTTTTAACAATTTTAGAATTTTTTTTTTTTATTTTGAAAACTTGAAAAGCAAAGTATATATAGTATATAATACGTGTATATAACAGCAATGTCCACATCCATTTAGTGAATGAGCAAGTGAGCGAGTGAGTGCTTTGGTTTTGCTGTAAAATGAATGAATGTAGATTGAATCAAAGGTTCAGATGAAATTCCATTGAAAATGAACACAGGTTATTTTGACCCACCTATGGAAGGTTGGGGTGGTAATACAAAAACTACAATTTCATAAAATCTATATCAGATAATTAAAAAAAATTAAGTAGCATGACACCAATAACATGTTTTTTTAAAGAAGACCTGGAATATGAAAATATAAAAACTTTTCATTACAAAGATATTGCAAAAAAACAACTTCAGTGGGTCAATTCTGACCCCCTTATGCATCTAAGGGTTAAAGACCAAAAAAGGGAAAAAAAAAAAAGCATAACGAAACAGAAATAACATAAAATGAACAAGATGAAAACTACATTAAAGATACAAGACAGAAATTATGTAAAGGATGTAAAAGACATAACAGGACATCAACAACGTAAAAGATGGAAAGAAGTAACAACAAAAATGACGTAACACGAACAAGATGAAAATATCGGAAAAAGACATAAGATAGAAATGATGTTACATATGAAAAATAAAAAAAACAACAAAAATGACAAAAGACAAAACGGGATGTAAACACCATAAAAAACATTTAAAAATGGAACACAAACAACTGAAATATATAAGGACAAAAATAACTAGAAAAGCACTTGGGGAGCGCAGACCTCCACCAAGGCAGAACAAACTGAAATTTTTTTTAAATTTTAACACTATTTTGCTTTAGCTCATCATTTACACATGTACATTGTAACTTACAGATACACAAAACATTTAATAACAGGTGGAATATTACTAAAATTGCACTTCTCTTAAGACATTCCAGGGTGTATATATTTGTTCAGGATATTCAGATTTTTTTTTTTTTTTGCAAAATTATACTTTTTAGTGTAAATACATGAAATCATTTACATTTACAAAGAGAACATTTTTGAGTTGTGAGTATTTACAGGGTTCTTTTTACACTTTATTTTTATCTCCACATTTTATGATAGACAAAGTAAACTAAAAAAAAAAAAAGACAGACCACAACAATTAGAGCATCCAAGTTCAAACTCCAGACAAACAAAATACAGACAGGTTCAGGACAAATAGGTACAGGATTATACATTTTCAAGGATTACTTTGATTAACATACACATTCCATTTTTCCCAATATTTTATTTATAGGTTATTATAACCCACTTGAGACTGAATTGGTCTGAATGTGGAACCTGAACTAAAATAATTGTTGATATCTTAGTGTAATTTTTGCATTTCACAAATTCATCACAGGGGCCGGACTGGACCCTTTGGCGGGCCAGATTTGGCCCCCGCGCCACAGGTTTGACACCTGTGATATATTGTATTTAACAAGGCTATTATCAATGTTTTTGCATCAACAGTCGGTGAAAGTAGCTGCTCTTACTGACGCACAGATCTATAGTATTTCAGATGTGCTGGATGGACATCTGAGTTTTCAGAGAAACGGTCATAATTATCACATGAATATTAATTTTAACGCTATATAGAAGAGGTTACAGGCAGAGGTGGAATAACTGAGAACATTTCCTGAAAAACTGCCCTGACCTAGACGTGAGTATTTCACTTTCTGCGGCTTCATACTTCTACTCTGCTTTCAGAGTCAAACGCTGTATTTTTTCTCCTCTACAGTTGATTTACTTGGCAGATACATTTTTTTCTTTCCTTGCCGTCTAGTGCAGTGAAAACCACAATATTGGATTTGCAAATGTCAGAGCTCGACTCAACAGAACTTAATACGGACGCTGCTTAATAACAGTCAGATCAGATGGAGTTTTAGAAGATGCAGTTTGAAGAGAGATGCTCAGAAAACACACAGATTTTACCGCAATAGATGCTGATATATACTGATACTGCAAAAAAAAAAAATCATTGTAACCAAACTATGAAATCCCAGGTGTTAATTGGAGACAGATTTATGGATTTTACAGAGTACAGGTATTGGTTGAATGTAGCCGCAGTAACAGGAGTGGAAGTGTGGAATGTAAGGGAGAATAATGGTGCAAAAAATAAAAATTGTACTTTGATTTTTTTGGTATAATTTGATGTTCACTTGCAGATGTGGAGATTAATTTCTTTGTGTTTGATGATCAGAGGGAGAGATGTATTTATCAGCTAATTTAATTATTTATCAGTTTATTATTTTGACTTAAAGCAGTGGTTCCCTGCCTTTTTTGGCTCATGACCCCATTCTAACATCACAAATTTCTGGCGACCACAGACATTCAAAACAGAGACTTTTTTTTTTTGTGCTAAAATTTTTTTTTATACATCATGTAATAGATTGCTATACTATGTTGCAAATAAACGATAATTTTTATGTTACGTTAATTATAATGGACGGAGGCAGAAAAGCCAGGTGTAGATTACTGCACAAAGTGAGAATTTTATTTTCCTTGGTCAGGATATGTACAGTCAGTCCAGCTTGGATTTACAAGGCTGACAATTAATACTGAACAAACAAGAACTCAAACTATGAATTATGAAAGAGCTGCAGCATCTGAAACTGACCCCAATGAACATTTGACAGATAAACAGTACCACAGTGCTTCAGTTTCAGCTTCACAGTTTGTCTTGTATGTATTGTGATTGTCTCTCTCAACTAACCATATATTTTCTAATAGTAATTTTTTTTTATCAGTTACTAGAAATTTCAGGTGACCCCACATGGGGTCCCAAACACAAGGTTGAAAAACACTGAATGAAATGTTCAGTTCAACAGTTTAATGTGCAGTTTATATAAGGTCACAAAATGGATGTTGACATTGTTCTTTTGCTGTTGTATAATATATATACTTTGTTTTTCTAATTTGAAAAATATTTTTTTTAATTATTTTTTTAATTGTTAAGAATGTAAAAAAAAACAAAACAACTGAATTCAAATTAGTGTAACTCCTGAACTGTTTGCGCTGTCCACAAAATTCAAATGGCACCCTATAAAACACTTTACTGCAGCAACGTGGGACTCTATTACAAGTAGAAAGGAACTGTTTTAGAAACTTTCACACAGGCTAGAAAATACCGAGTGCTTTTCTAGTTATTCATAATAATAACTAATAATTTACTAACTTATAATAATAACTAGAAAAGCACTTGGAGAGCACAGACCTCCACCAAGGCAGATCCCCCCCCCCCCCCAATCATCACCAAAATGTAATCATTTGGTCCTTGTGCCAGTATCAACATGTCCTGAAATTTTCATCCAAATCCATCCATAACGTTTTGAGTTATCTTGCACACAGACAGACAGACAGACAGACAGACAAACCAGCGCGGGCAAAAACATAACCTCCTTGGTGGAGGTAATGATTATTTTTAACATGACACAATGATAAAAGTGGCGTAAAAACACAATGATTTTAACATGAGTCATTTTTGATTCATTTATGTTAGAGTGGAGGGTCCAGACACTCGTATATCTAAGGGTTAAGTACACGTTTCTGATCATTCTTCCAGGCTTTTGAATACAGATCTTTGACTTCCAGTATTTCTAAAGTGTACAACTAGTGCTGGATCTGAATACTTCGTACACTTCTGCTCATACGGCGTGAAACACTCCCAACAGACAGCTTGGTTCATTTGGTTTTGGGGTTATTTCGGTGGGTGGGGTGGCGGTTGATGTAGGCGGCCTGAAATCATCTGTTGAATCCTTTTTACTGCCATCAGCCACCTCTGCATTTTCATGTGGTGAATGTTAAACATGCTTTCCACCCGCCACCAACACAGGGTGCATTTAAGCATTAGCATGCAGCGCTGGAAGTTCCACCAAGCACTTCACTAAACCATGAGGTGTGGGAATTTACTGAACAACTAAGTAACCTTTCAGCTAATGAGGAAACATTCTTATGTTCATTTATTTATGATTTTTTTTTTTACTGTGGCATAAAACAGAATATACACTATATGGACAAAAGTGTTTGTGCACGTTGAATTCAGGTGTTGAATATTTAAATATTGACGTTTATATCTCAAATTAGTATGAACAGGACATCTTACAGCTGTAGCCATGGTATGTCCCAATATTTTTGTCCATAATGTTTAGAAACATCAATATTTCCTTAGAGTTTAATGGGAGATTTTGTGAAGAAAGTAGATGGTTAGTTGTGGTAGAAAATTATTATTTACAGGTAGAGCACAAAAAATATTTTAGAAAGTTAGACGTAGAATTCATTGTCATGAGAAAAAAAATAAAATCAATGTTGAGAGAAATTAAGTAAAAACCATCTCTGAGGCATTTTGGAAGCAAAAATAACAATTTAAACAAAACTAACCAATACGAACCATCAGCACTCACTAGAGTTTTTACTAATGCTTATAAATCAGGGAATAACAAGGACATTATAAGCAAGACATACTCAGGTATCTGAGCTCTGAACAAACATTCAACAATATACATTAAACAAAAGTGGGAGAAAAAGATGAAAACATAAATAACAGAGGAAATAGGGAACAATATGGGAAATGCAAACCTCCTCCACAAACTCATTAACTTGGAGAGACTTGTGCTGGAAAAACATTACTTGTTATTTCATAAGCCCTAAACAAAAATCTACACAAATGGGGACGTCAGTGCCATGCTGGGGGTGCAGTAGGTGCTCTTATACTCTGGTCTTGTCCATTATCAGGCTGTTTTGGGAGGAAGTGTCCAAAAGAATCTCCAAAGCACTAGGCTTTGAAGTTAATATGTCTTTTCCCACACTATACCTTGGACTTCCCCAGAGATTTAAACTAGAATGACTTATGTTTACTAAAGATCTTTATGGCAGCCAGCAAGAAAGTTATCATGAGATGCAGGCTTCAAAACACGGCCCCTCTGTGGACAATCTTATAAACATTGTGAATCAGTTACATCATATGGAACCAGTCACTTATAATCTGAGGCTACAAAAGGATGTAGGAGAAGAACATTTGGAAAAAGTGGACCCTTTTCTTAGCTCAGTAATTTCAAAAATGCTACCTGTTTAAACCTGCCTAACCAGGTGGAACTTATGGACAGACACATATTCACTGTGTGAGAGTGAATATTTATTTATTTAGTTTTTACCTCGCCCCCCGAAGGGGATGCAAGGGGTATTGTTTTTGGTTTGGTTTGTGTCTTTGTTTGTTAACACGCACAACTATTGATTGAATTCATACCAAATTAGTTTTATAGATTGCCAGTGACCCAGAATAGATCTGATTACATTCTGGGGAAAGTAGGTTAAAGTTTAAACTTTTTATGAATTTTTACAATCTATTTTTTCTCCCATTTACTTACAATGGGTGACATTTCAAATGTCTACAAAAACATACATTTTGTTTTGAGTTACCTCAAACCTGCCACATAAATAGAAGCAGTTGATATGCTGACATCAGACATGCATAGACATGATGACATCAGCTGGACTGATGCCAAAATAAGCTACAATATAAACGTAAGGGACGTGAGGGGCGGGGTTTGTTGTGCCTGGCATCACTTGTTTTTGTTTTTTCCCCAATGTAAGCTGTGACTCCCTGATCCTGTTGTTTGTGTTATGTATGTATAACCATGCTTGTAGTAAAAAAAAACAAACAAACAAAAACTAACCAACACAATACAATGACATTTATTACAATATAAAATTATATGATGCCATTTGTCATTATTGTTTTGTATCCCAGACCCGTTAGGAAAAAAAACACCTGAATTCAATGTGTCCTAATACTTTTGTCCATATAGTGTATGATTGAAGCCCATACTGATATTCAAAACTGCACAGATCAACACATTATTTTTCTGACGGCTCTAAAAAGAGGCTTTTCGTCACACATTTCAATAGTCAACACACAGACGTTTATGATTAACTGTCAGCAGCCGGAGTCCATCCTGACAGATCAGCGCTTCATAGGATGTCTGTTTTTTTCTTTGACTGAGGTAGATAAACATACATTCTCCAAGGCAACAGGATATCATGGCCTTTGAGTATGACATCTCATTGTCTGTGTCTGGCGGAGGAGAAATAACCAGACTCCGTGACCTTGGACCGGTTTGTTGTTGTTGTGTTGTTGTTGCTGTCGAGCCGGCGATCACTGCCGGGTGCATTTTCTGTGTGATTTCAGTTTCAGTGGCCTGCTGCCGCTCAGATCACACAGCTGACAGAATGCAGCCGATTGACAGGTGAGAAGTCCCGCCCCCTGCTGCATGATGTGTGACAGCTTATGAACAGAGACACTTAGACTATGACCCACGCCAAATCTGACACAAAAACGGCCAGAAAAGGGTCAAGATGTGGAAATAATCACCCAATATGACTAGTTTAAAGACTCCTTTTATTAGTTCACCGGCCAACAGGCAATGAGCTATTGTGTCATCGTCATCATGAGCAATTTATCCATCCACCCACCCACCCATCCATCTATATAATAAACACTGTAATATTACATCATAATTACTTAATATTATTAGATTCTTATTATTACTTTATTATTTCTACTAGTATTTTCATAAAGCAGTTGCCTGTTTTATGCTACTGTTTTTATAGTTATTGTTGTATTGTTATTGTAATATTTTATATATGTGTTCATTAGTTGTTGTGCTACTGCTGGGACCTTCACTTCCCAACGGCTCTGCCCAAGGGATCAATAAAGTTCGAGTTAATCTTATCGACTCTAACCATCCAGTTGCTAAATTTATATTTCAAAGCTCTTACAAATTTTGGGTGAAAATCCACAGCATTTAAAGGTGTCACTTCATATCAACGCCAACAGCTTGATATCACTTTGGGCTTCGCTGTGTTTCTAATAGAAGTTTATGAGTCATGTGATAACAGAGTAGGCAAAGTGAGCCCAGAGAGCAGATGTAGACGTGAGCAATCACACGTTCCCATCAAAGCTCTGTCACAAGGCCCTGGGAGGTTCTGATTGACAGGGAGTCAGCCCACCCCCCTTTGGCCTCATTGTGGGGGGGCGTTGAGAGCATGAATTCGGACATCAAAACTTGGATGTACACTCGCAGTGTGGATATTATCATATCAATCAGTCAGCTCTGCCTCGGCTGTTTCAGTCAGTCACGAACACACAGGCCATTACTTTCATATTTCAGAGATGATGATCAGGTAGAAAAGATCAGGGAGATGCAGGAGTGTGTGTGTGTGTGTGTATGTATATATATATATATATATATATTCACACACACGTGTGTATATGTGTGTGTCATAGTGTGTTTGCCAGGGCAGTGGGAGAACATGACTCATTAGGTTCCTGAACACCATACTGATGCTTATTCCCAAACGTGTTATCTAATCCAAGCCAACAGCACAGTGTACGTGGCTGACATACAAAGAAGGTAGAAGACAGTCCTTCAGATCACTGCTGGGAGAGATCGTACATGCTCTATAATTTACCACCACAGACGGCTCACGTTTCCTTTTACAGGGATGACAAAATTACTAACACTGATAAAAATAAAATAGGACCAATGTCCTATACATATATGTACAGGACACTGGTCCTATTTTATTTATTTATTTTTATTTAATTTAAGGCTTCATGTTTTTACATTGTTGACTTAATTTATCTCAAAGTGGCAGGTTCTGTCTCTATGTTAGAGTCCTGTGGTCTTGATGCAGGAAATCAATTACCCAATAGAAGTGGGTGGTACTTTCACTGGAGGAGAGCTCAACTAATTCAATCAAAGTCCATATATGACTTTTATCAGTGCTCAATAGTAACTATATTAATATCTGTAACCATTTCCATATTATAAGTATGTTAAAAGCATATAAAACATTTTTTTCAATTAAAGCACACTAATTATTCTAAAATGAATAAACTGCCTCAAGAAAATTGTCTGATTTTGAACTGATTTTGTAGAAAATCAAACGGAAATTCTATTTAAAATGTTTGAGAACAGCATGAAAAAAGGTTAATGCTTAAGGAGATATTTAGAGGGTCTCAGTATCAGGATGTCCTTAATATTTTGTACATTTAGCCTGACACTCAATCCCCTCAGAGGCATTCTGAAGTCTGAGCGTAATATAAAACAGGACAAGACCCTGGAATGCAAGGGGTTATGGGTACAAGGAGCCGGACGCTGACATCTGATAGTCAGCAGATCCTTGAGGATGACAGTAACATCAGTCAGATACTTTGGGCTATTTTTTTTTCTTAATGTGCTTTAATCGAATAAATACACAAAGATGACAGTACCCATGTGTCCACTTGGGTTTTGCATGAAGGCAAAACAAAACCTTTAGGGATGTGAATGTTAGCGGCCGCGGCCTGTTTTCGGCCTCTTACCGACACAATACGCCGCCATGAGAAATCCCGCCGAGCCCGCCAACACCTGGAAATCCTGCCTCGAGGTTTTGTGAACAACCAGGCCAATCCGTGTGATCTGTGAAAAGAAAAGAAAAAAGAGATTGACAGAAATATGAAAGGTAAAAAAAGGGGAATGTTTCACTATCTCCTTATTGTTGTGAATCAACCTCAATATTCCACTGCTCTGTGAATGTACTTATATTACATGGTGACCTTTGACCCCTGACGTTCTTGGATCAGTTACAACTGCCGGTGTTGAAACTGATCATGACAATTTACTGATTGTTGGACATTTTTGTTTTGTTTGGATTGTTGACTTGAATAATAATAATAATAATAATAATAATAATAATAATAATAACGATAATAATAATAACAGCATCAATAAAATAATCCACAAACCTGAGACAGGAAAATTTGCTTAATTATTATTATGACAGTTATTTCTAATGTCACTAATTTGTAACGTAGTAATTGTGGGTTTTATATTCAAATTAACAACCTCCACTTAACCCTTTTAAGATGATGTGTGTCTATGGTGACACATTTAGCATTTTATGGCATTGAAATGACCGTAATTCGCCTTTGACAAAAATCCAACGTCATCTTTTAGCTGAGATTGGGTTCTTTCTATTGTTGTATAACACATTGCAGTAGAGGCCTGCATTGGCAGAGGGGGAGGGGTGGAAGTGGGTGGAGCAGAGAGCAGCAGAGTGCAGTCAGTGAGAGAAAGATGGAAGATTATTATTACTGAAAGCAGGGTTATAACCGTGGATTCTTGAAAATAATTGTATATAATAGTGATAGTGCTGTTTTGGAGTGTTCTACTAGTGTGTTTTTGCTGTGTTTTCGTTGAGTTTCACAGTTTTTTGTTTTGCTTTTTTCCATTGTTTGTATCTTTATTTTTGTGGTTTGTATGATTAATTAATGTAAAAATAACTAATAAAAAATAATAAAATAATGTATTTTAGCTGTGAATAAATAAATATATATATATGTGTGTGTGTGTGTGTAAATATTATATAAATACATGTATATTTATATATATGTAAATATATAAGCAGAGAGCTAGCCAGGGCAGAAAGAGATGCACTGTTTGTAAAATGTTTTCTCAGTGAAATGAGGGCAGCTGAAGTTCCCAGAAGCGGTCGCCAAGACAACATTAAGGCCAGACATTGTCCTCACGTCGGTAGTGTCCATGCAGGCAATTCTCTTGGAGCTAACGGTGCAGAATGGAGGAGGCCCACGAGAGTAAGAGGGCAAAGTACTCCGAGCTAGTGGAGGAGTGCCGGCACAACAGTTGGAAAACAAGATGCCAACCCACTGAAGTGGGATGCTGAGGATTTGTGGGCCAGTCCCTCTGCAGGGCCTATAAGATGCTGGGCATCACAGGAGCCAGCCAGCAAAGGGCCATAAAGTTGGCCACCGACACAGCGGAATGGTGTCAAGGTGGCTGTGGATCAAGAGGGGAGAGGAGTTGGAAAGTAGGGTAGCGCTACCTGGACCCAAGCTGGGGCCTGATCAACCCCGGCTGGGTCACCTGGGGGAGGGGGTCTGATTGTTGAAAGACCCGAAACCCCCTGAGATCCCAGGTTACATCACTGATGATGTGTCCAGGAGCACCACAAGGTGTATCTAAGAAAAAAAAAAAAAGGGGGCTCTGTTTACAACTAGACAGAAAGTGCTTTTTTTCTGTATTTTTGTGGTTTGTGTAGTTTATTGATAATTGTATTTTTGTATTTTGTATGTATTCATTTTGTGTGTGTGTGTGTGTGATGCACTGTCTGTAAAAGAAGCAGATCATCGATGTTTTCCTCAGTGAAATGAGGGGATCTGTTTACAACTAGGCAGAAAGTGGCTTAAAATGACAAGAAATAACTAAAAATAAGACACTAAAATGAAAACAGAATGATCTAGATAAACAACGTTTGAGTACATGTAAAATAGTTGAAAGTTTTTTCTATAGTCTCATAAAGTTTCATTGAGCAGATTTACAGTTGTATTTCATAATAAATATGATTTTAAAAATTCAAGTCAATTTTTTTTGCTGTAACACAGTTTTAAGCATTTATTACATATGATAATGATCATTAATGGCTAGATATCAAAATTTAAGTTCTTTCTGAAAAAAGGTGCAAAAGAATTGGCAAAAAAGACATTTTCTGACACTTATTGCAAAAACAACATAAAGAAATCTAGGCGGCCTGTTATAATTATAGTCCTTATAGGGTTAATTAAGGATCTCAGCAACAACACTAAACTGTATAACTGTAAATAATTTCGGTAGTAAGGGGTAGTAGTAGTATTATTTCCGTCACTCCTTCCCACTGTCAGAATTTCTTCTATCTTATGTAGTATTTTAATCCCAGGGGATGTTGTCACAAGAGACGACAAACCCAACATCTCACTAGGTAAACAGATCGCTCAAATTGAGCCGGCATTGACTCGACGTTTTAGGAGGAGGGGCATCCAAAACAGAAGAAGAAGAAAGAAAAAAAATCAAATCCCATGTGAGAAAAAAAGAAATCAAGTTCAAAAGAGAAGGAGGGGGAAGGGTGATGGGAGAGGCTCATGAATATTTGATGAGCTCCGCATTTTGTTTTGCCTCTTTTAATTCTCTTTTGTCAATCCGGATACGAAGTGCCAAATCTACAGTAAATAAACCTGAAATGTTCAAAGAGAGCGTAAGACGACGATCTACCATGATGCACATAAAGCTGAAAACCCCACAGGGAAAAGACGTTGCCTCCAGTTTCAGCCTCCACTGCTGTAGCGGGGGGGAGGGGGGTCCTATTTCGAACCGCCTCGTGTCAATCACTTTCCACATATCAGTCATTTCACACATGCAGGGCTGTAATTGATCAGTCAGTCACTCACATTATAGGAGCGCTGTGGTGTTTTAGATTCAGGTTCTATACAGGAGAAAATTAACACAGTGGCAAGGCTATAATATACTATATTTTTAGCACATAGGAGGCAATTTCCAGAGAAAACCTTAAACTTTTTGACTAATGCCCTGTGAGTCTAACAGACACGGTTTCATTCACCAACAGCTTGAACTCAATGGATTTTGTTTTGTAAATACAGAATGCCCAGGGTATGGGCGTGTTTTGGGGATTTTTTCTCAGGGGGATGCTGGCTGGGGGTGGCCAGCCTGTCCACGGGTGGTCTCCACGGGGGGAAGGGGGGCAGCGCCAGCACTTCCATCTTAAGTGTACTGGTGCCTCAGTCAGCGGGGGTGCACCACGCATGTTTTTAATTTTTTTTTTCTTTTGGTGTGGTGGGGGGCTTGGTTGGGGTTGTTTGGGTGGGTTTTTGGGTGCTCTTTGAGTGTTACGGGCACGTCTTGGTGGGGCCACGGTGGTGATGATGGCCATGGTGATTTTGGTTGCGTGGGCCGTGATGGAGAGTTCTCATGTCGTCACATCGTTAGTAGGCATGCAGGTGTGTGTGTTTGTGTGTGTGTGTATGTGGGAGTGTTTATGCATGTAGGTGTGTGTGTGTAAGCGTACATGTGGGGGTGTAGGTGGTGTGTGTGTCTGCAAGTGGGTGTGTATGTGCTTATGTGTATGTGTCTATGTGTGTGGGGGATTGAAGGGGTTGTGGGGTTTGAGGGTGGGATTTGGAGGGGACGGTGGGTGGGTGGGTGGGCCTCCGGACCCAAGGGGCGCTTGGCTGTGGCATCAGGGTCTGCACAGGCCCACGGTGGGTTGCTGCCCAGGGTGACCTGGTCTTCTGGTATGCTGAGTGGGGCTGCTGCCCAGGGGGGTGGGTGGCCCTTGGGCTGTGGGGCCCGGGGGCCTGGGCCTTGCTTGCCTCTGGGTGGTCGGCCCCTGGTGGCGTCCCTGGCCCCCTGGGGCCTGTGCTCAGCTGCTGTGGAGCCACTGGCTGGGGCCTTTCTTGGCTATCTTTGGGGCGGGCACACTGTCGACCCTTGGAGGGGGGGGGGTTGATGAAATTTTCAGGAAATGTTGATACTGACACAATGAAGGGGGGGGACAGATCTCCGAGTGCTTTTCTAGTTGCCTATGTTTCAAAATTCATTGCCAATTATAGACTATTCCTCGTGAAGTGTATTTAGTAATTACTAAAATAACAGAAATATTGTTATATTCATAGTTGTTCATTGTTATTCAATGAAACTAGTGCGTTGACCTGTGGGGAACCACAGGTTCTAGATCCTCTGATCCAGTTCATTCCTTTACTTTCTTGGTAAATTCCACTGGTATTTTTAGTTGAATAACCTCTCAGCTAGCATGTCTGTTTCTGCACATGAAATTTGACACCATGGCAACGTGGCCCTATTTTTTAGCTGTTGCTAGGAAACCCACTTCAACGATGATTCTATGATTCTGCACATAGCAACGTGATTGTAAGGCTATTGTATTTCAAAGTTACTTATATCTCCCAAAATACTGGTCCTATCAACTTGCTGTTTTCACTAGTCTCTTCCTTGACCAAAAATATGTAAGTATGCCAAACTGCAACAGTCAGTTCTGTACGGATTTTATGTGATGTCCAAGACACACACAGAGTCCACTTCCCTTTTATTATATAGATTCCCATAAATGGTTCAAAAATACAAGCAACAAGGGGCAATGTCTTTAGACATTTGTAGACAAATCTGGAATCTACAGAACGATCTAATGACACTAAAGTCAAATACACTAGACTAGAATAAACAAGGTAGTCTTATTTGATAGGAAAAAAGAAACAAACTGTAAGACATTCTTTCTGAGGCAAGATGCATTATAAATATGTTGAGTATATGTGTTATAAATGTGTTAAACAGGCATTAGTTTGATAATCAAGGTCTGTATTTCCAAACCACACTGTGATATTTTATATATGTATATAAAACATCTATGTCAATTTAATTAATCCTTAAAATCCAAGTCTTGTCATGAATCCATGTTGTGAAAATCTACGTCGTTCAACAGTGAAGTGTAAAAAACATTTGTTATAAAGCTGTTAATTGATCCACAGGCTATTAAATAAAAGAAATTAGCTCTGTGCATAACATCTAAATTAATCTAATTAAGTTTCTAAATCTGAGTCTTGTCATGAACCCACGCGTTGCATCTCTGCTTTACTTTTTGAACAAGTGAAAAGTGGAACACATTAATCCTAAAGCTGTTAAGTGTTCTATAAGTGATTAAATGCAAGAAGTTAGCTCTGTATATAACGTTTAATGAATTCAATTAATGCTTAAAATCTAAGTCATGTCATGCACGCACATTTTGCAAGTCTGCAAAAGTTGTTGAACAAGTGCAATGTAAAACATTAGCTTCTCATGGTTCCATAACCTATTCAGTGTTAAAAGTAATAAGTGAAGAAATCTAATCTAACAACAGAACATTGCATGAACATGTACGCAATAACTTAAAATTTATTAAGCTTGTCAAAGTGAATAATTTTGGTGACAACTGGAGAAAAATGAGCTCCGTCAGGTTGTCAGATTTACATCCTCCAGACGGTTTTTCAGGTGGAAGCTGCAAAGGTGTAACTATAAATGCTCCTGGCTCTCTAGCACAGATAAAAAATAGTAGGCGTTGTAATTGCTTGACTTACAGATGGTAATTGTTTGGATTGAACAGACAGGAGATGGTACCTCATCAGAACAATCCCTGGATTCACACATCTGGCTCATGCAGGAGCTGCAGAGACGACAGCTTAAAGCGAAAACAACCGATGTGCAGCAGCAGCAGCAGCAGCAGCAGCAGGAATACGATTAGAAGAGATGAAGTGAGATGAAACTTTAATGATCCCTAAGGGGGAAATATTTAAAGCAGCAAATGTCTTAACTACATGACAAGAAGATTTACTGTAATGTAAGTCTTTTATCGTATTCTTTTAGAGTTCAGATTGGAGGAGATGACAAAGGATTAAATCCTGCCACGTCTGGATTCACTAAACACTCAAACTGTTTGTTTTTATCTTCAATATATTCTATTTATTTATTCACGAATGACCGGCGCTGCATTAGTCAGATGTGAGTGCTGTCACTGTCTGCTTCTCGTCAGTATCACCATACTGCTAAGTCTTATGTTCCTGAGATAGAAACAAACAGAGCATGTGAGGGTCTGTGTCTGTTTACTGGGGCTTCATATTGTTCCATTATTTCACAAGAAAAGACCTGAGTGATAGAGTCAACCATGTTGTCATGACGAATGTTTTCATACCAGCTGATACATAACCATGACCATAAATGTTAAATCAGTGTTTCTGAGCAAGTTAAAGAAAACAGGAGGTAATTTGGAGATTTAAAATACTTGTAAAAGACACAACAAGATGAAAACAATGTAAGAATGTAATGAAAATGTAAGAAAAAAAAGTGAGAGGGAAACGTAAAAGACAAAAATGACAGAAAAGATGCAAAATGATGACATTAATGTAAAAGACATGATGAAAAGGTAAGAGATGCAAAAGACAAAAATGACGTAACAGGTGGAAAGACACGATATGTAAACAACACAAAAGACAAAAACGACATAGAAGACGCAAAAAGACGACATTAACGACACAAGATGGAAATGTGAAAGATGCAAAAAGGCAAAAATTGTTAAGTAGCAAAAAGGACGAAAATAAAGTACACAAGATGAAAACATAAGACATGAAGACAAAAATAACATAAAAAAGACATGAGGTGAAAATGTAAGAGATCCAAATAGACAAAAATGACAAAAGATGCAAAAGGATGAAAATGATGTAAAAGACACAATATCTAAACAACAGCAAAGTGATAATGGAAACAACATCAAAAAAATGTGAGGCCGGTTGGATGTACGACCAAATTCTCTGAAACGCCTTTGGAGACAATTTATGGTAGAGAAATGAACATTTAATTTAGGGTCAACAGCTCTGGTGGACGTTCCTGCAGTCAACATGCCAATCAAAACTCTCTCAAAACTTGCGCCATCTGTGACATTGTGCTGTTTGATAAAACTGCACATTTTAGAGTGGCCTTTTTTTGTGGCCAGCCTAACGCACACCTGTGCAATAATCATACCGTCTGATCAGCATCTGGATATGTCACACCTGTGATGGGGATGGATTATCTCAGCAAATTAAAATAGCGTGGGGGGGGGGCATCTCCGCTGAAATCTCGCTCCTGCCCCTCTTCAGATCCATTTATTTTATAGAATTTCTCTGTTGAATTTCTTTAGTTCTACTCCGTAAATGTCATTGCCTGTACTGTATCCAGTGGTACAAGAAATTAATCATTAAAGAATATGACATGCTTTTTTCATGAAGTATATAAACAATATTTTACTATTATTCTTATAGACTCTATCGAAAGACAAATTCAGGTTCTCAGGAAAATCGCTGCTTATCAATTAACCGTTAATTGATCGATAAGGTCAACCAACTAATGATTAGTGGATTCATTGATAATTTGCATCCCTAGTTGAACCACTCCCCTATGAAATGGGCCAACCCTTCGCAACCTGTTACATCATCAGCAGTTATCGATGTCACTATAAACAGAGGCGACAACTTTGTTTCTGAAATTATTCACCATGCCGTCAGCAGCTGTAACCGTCTCTGCTCCATGGGCTTTAATCGTCTTTTTGCGCCTATCAACTATAAACCGCAGAAATCCGATCTATAACACATTGAAACGGTCGATCAAATGATTAAGATGTTTACGAAGAAACTACGTACATTTGTGTGTTTCTTTCATCACACTGCTGCACTTTTTGGCAGTGTTCACCTCCATCTTGCCAATGATTTGAACAGAATTATGGGAAATTTCCCCTACCCCTCCGTTCGTAGAGTGGTCCTGGAAAATCTCCGTTTCGAGGGCCAAACACCCCTCCCCCTTAGCCCTTCCCCTCCATCTAATTGAGAATCGGGACAACACTACCCCTTCACGTGTACACGCAAAACGGAGTGGTAGGGGTAAGGGGGAGGGGCCAAGGGGAGAAACGGGATTGAGCCTTCGATGTTTCATTTCAGCTCATTTAAAATGGGAGCAAAAACAAAAGTGTTGCATTTATGTTTTTGTTCAGTGTATTATAATGCTCCACACTCCCTCCCTCCTCCCTCACCTCCTGCCTCTCCGAAATTAAATCCTTGTTCACCTCCAACTTCTTAAAACTAAATAGCGCTAAAACCAAAATACTCGTCATCGGTACCAAATCTGCTCTGTCCAAAGCCGACGCATTTAGTCTCACAATCAACACCTCCTCAGTTTCCCCCTCCCCCAGGTTAAGAGTCTGGGTGTCATCCTCGATGGCTCACTATCCTTCAAATCCCACATTAATAACATCGCCCGGTCTGCATACTTCCACCTACGCAACATCAACTGCCTCCGCCCCTCCCCCACCCACTACCGATAGCGCCACCATTCTTGTCCACACCTGAACAACCCGAACAAATATGAGCAACATGAAATGTCTTAAGAGACATAAGTGGAATTTTAACAATATTCTGCCTGTTACTAAATGTTCTGTGTATTTGTAGATCCACTGTGATCTGTAAGTTGTAATGCACATGTATAAATGATAAACTGAGGCAGAATATTGTTAAAATTGCACTTATTTTTCTTTGTTTTTTTTTTTTTTGCTATGTCTGCTTGAAAGATGCTTGAACTTCTATCTTGTGTTTTTTATACAATGACAATAAAAGTATTTAATAATTATTCACATTTTTTAGGCTACTTTGTAGATGTAAACATTTTCTTTAATTTCCTTAATGTAATTGGACTTTGTCACTCTAAAACAGGACAAAAGTTTGGAGTTGACATTATTTATAGGTCATTATAGTATTATTTTACTGGTCTGGCCAAGGTTATCGTTAACGAAAACTAACGAAATGATGAAAACTGGAATTGAAAAAATATTTTTGTTCACTGAACTGAATAAAAACTATAATTAAAAGAAAAAAAAAACAATAACTGACTGAAACTATATTGTGTGCTTACAAAACTAACTAAAATGTATAAAAATTATGGATGAAATGCACTTAGTTTTTGTCTTTGTAAATGTCGAATTGATTTGAAGTGGATTTATTTCGTTTGAGCAATTTTAGCTGGCGTCACCAAACGGCACTTCACGGTCCGTACTTGATTTTCTCGTCCCCACTCTACCTGGCAAAATGGAGACTAAAGCTGGGAGAAAACAGCAGAGTCCTGTTTGGGATTTCTTTGAATACGACAGTAAAGATATGAAAAAATAAAACTAAACGAAAACCAAGCATTTAGAAGAAAACAAAAACTAATAAAAATAGCAAACCTGCTCTAAAAACTAATTAAAACTAACTGAATTAGAGAAAAAAAGTCAAAACTAAATAAAACTAAACTATAATGAAAAATCCAAAACTATTACAACCTTGGGTCTAGCCCACTTAGGATCATATTTGGCTGAATGTGGCCCCTGATCGTACATGAGTTGGACACCTATGAGCTACATTCAGCCAAAATACAGCATCAATACAATATAAGATGTTTCTGCTTAAGTTGTCCCTCAGAGTTGGGAAATATATGTTTGTCACTCGTGAAGAATCTTTTTGCAGCTCGTCTGTCTTCCTTAAATTGACCCACCACCTCTTGTTTTCTGTGTTTGGCCTCTTCACGCCTACAATTGAGAAGGGTCGCTCTGTGCATGAACTACACCCACGCTTCTGTCTCCCAGCAACTGGACAAACATGTTATTGCCCAAATCAGAAATGCATTTGCAACTTCTTGCAAACACTTCCCACACAGACGAAAAGGTATCAAGAGCCTCACAAGAGCAAACTGTTCTTTTTTTTTTTTTTTTTTTTAACTAACTCTGCAATCAACCCTGGAGGAGAAAACTTTACACTTGAGTTTTTCAGGTTATTGTACATCCACTTCATTTTCTTCTTCACTGCAATCACATAGAAATACAGCATTTCTCTACAAAATGTAATGCCTACTTTCCTGTTACCAAAACAGTTAACAGTATAATCTTAAGGCTCTTGAAGTCGGACCGATCCCAGTTCACCCCTTAGCCCTCCCCCTTGACCCTTGCACTTGACACTACCCCTTGAAACAGAGCTGCAAGGGGTATGGGTTGAAACATTCCTGTATGAAATGGGGACCTGTTACATCATCAGCAGTCGTCGATGCTGCTATTAACAGATGTGACAACTCTGTTTCCAAAAGAATTCCCCATGCCATCAGTAGCTGTAGCCGTCTCTGTTCCATGGGCTTGGTTGTCTTTTTGCGGCCTTCACTTACAAACCGCAGAAATGCGATCTACAACACATTGAAAAAGCATTAAATGGTTGATCAAATGATTAAATTGTTTATGAAGAAAATATGTAAATTTTTATGTGTTTCTTCCATCACACTGCTGCACTTTTTGGTTGTGTTTACCTCCATCTTGCCAAAAATTCAAACAGAATTATGGGAAATTTCTCATACCCCTCCGATCGTAGTGCGGTCCTGAAAAATCTCTGTTTCAAGGAATATACAGCCCTCCATCTTAGCCCTTCCCCTCCGTCTAATCGAGAATCAGGACACCAACACTACCTCTTCATGTGTATGAGCAAAATGGAGGGGTAGGGATAAGGGGGAGGGGCCAAGGGGTGAATTAGGATTGAACGTTCATAATAATAATAATAATAATAATAATAATAATAATAATAATAATAATGGATTAGATTTATATAGCAATTTTCTATGAACGCATACTCAAAGCGTGGACAATGGATCCATTATTTATTCCCTCACACATTCACACTCTGGTGGTGGTCAACTACATTTGTATCCACAGCTGCCCTGGGACAGACCGACGGAAACGTGGCTGCCAGTCCGCACCTACGGCCCCTCCGACCACCACTGAACATTCATACACATTCATACACCAGTGTGAGTGACACTGGAGGCAAGGAGGGTGAAGTGTCTTGCCCAAGGACACAACAGCACGTGACTAGGACAGAGCGGGATTCGAACCGCCAACCCTTCGGTCATTAGACGACCTGCTCTACCACCTGAGCTGAGCCATGGCCGCCCATTGGTCTTAATAGATGGATTGGCTTTGTTCTCAATAGATGTTATTTAGAGTTTCTTACGTCTCCTCCGCTGTCTTTGAGGCCTAGGATGTTCGGGTGTTGAGCTAGTCGCACAACGGCATCCACTGGCAGGTCCAAGCCCGTGTTGGCCGGAACACTGTACAGAACCACCGGCACCGAGCTGCTGTCGGCCACCTGCAGGGGGAGACAGAGAGTCAGAAGACCACAGCGCATGACTGCAATGGAAGGAATTAAAACCACTATTCTCCTGTTGGAGTCCCAGACCACGGTGCTGATGATGAAGATCTGGATTTGGTTTCCAAATGCCTTCAGTGGCAACGCACTGCTCCTAATGTGTGCTAATACTAATGCTAATACTAATGCTAAGTGCTGGGTGTGTGTATTATGAGTAAAAAGCAGAGACTGAATTTCCCAGTGGGGATAATAAAGCAAATAGAGTTAACCTTTAATTAGGTGAGTGCTCTCAGTGTTACCTGTGGTGTTTGTGCACTATTAGTGTTAGCTCGGCAACAGAGTTGAACATGAATGACTAGCATGCAGCTGTGTTATAGTTGTGTTTACCAGTACTTAACTCATAAGGACCTAAATGTCCACCATCGACCAAAATCATCTACTGATCTAAAATGTTTAATAACTTCTGATCCACTAATCCTATCAATACATGTAAATAACTGGTGTAAAATATAGTTTGTCATCTTTTCATGGTCATCAGATATGACCCATTTGTAAGTTCAGAGGCTCCGTAGTGAACGTGGAAACACCATCATCTTTTATAACATTGATTCATCCGTATTAGGGCACGAACAGAAAAGTTGGTTTGCTGACGCATCAACATCTGTGGCACAAGTCGACGTTACTATGGAGGAGTCGACTAGTCATGTGTTATTCTCTCTCCCTTCCATCACCCGACAGCTCCGAACTTTCATTCAACGCATGTCGATACTCTCATCTTTATACATGAAAACATGGAGCGCAAGGTAGTGATATGTGGATCAGCGGACCTGGGTTGGGTTGGTGCGGGTCCAAAAAATGTCACTTTATTTGCAGGGTGGGTCAAATAATTCCACAAAAATGGGTTAAAAAAAAACCCTGACCCGTGCATCGCTATTGCAAAGACCAAGACTGAAGGAAGAAGACAACTCAGAGTAGGATTATTAAACTGACTGTGATCATCACAGTGATCACCATAGTTTTTCTAGATCACAGTATGGTCTCTAATGTTCTGTGAACCAGGGAAGCACCACCAATACTGAATAATAATTTGGACCGCCAGTGTGCTTGGATTATTCTGTTCATTTATTTCATTAATGCGCTCTTTTCTCTAACATGCTGTGCGTCTTGGCTTCTGCTGTCTGAACCTTTTCCCACTTTATGTTGTTCACTTACATTTAAAAGAAAATTCAAGGTGTTAGCCTCCGTTTTGTTTTGGTTAGATGTCTGAGAAGGACTGTTGATGCTTGTGTCCTGTAAGTTTTTTATTCTGCTCTTTACTGTACATTGTTAATGTTCCAGTGAACGTTAGTACCAGTTGCTCATTGTTGAAAGGCTGTGTGTCTGTGGTCCTCCGCTGTCAATGTGATGATGTCATCACACGACTAGTCGACTCGACTCCAACTTTGACAAATAAGTCAATCTGAAAAAATCTTAAATCACTAATACCCTAATCTGTATACTCGTTTTATCTTCAGTTATTGATATATTTTGCATAAAAGTCACCTTTTCTTCAGTTTTCTCTGTTCTAATATTAATACCTACCTATAATAACCTTTGAATTTACTTAGAGGTTTCATGTAAATCTATATAATCAGTAAATCAAATATAGGAAAAGACATCATTTACACTGAGAAATGCAAAATGCAGGTGATAATAATATGATAAATAGTGATGAATCAGTTCTAGGTCTTTAAAGGATAACCATAACAACCACCTAGGGTTTCTCAGCAGGGGTGGTAGCAACCCCCCAGGGGGGGTTGGGACCATGTCGGGGTCTTTTGAGTGGGAAAGCTAAAAGGGGGCGCTCAGACACAAATGGGGGGGTGTTAGTCACTGTTCATTACAATGTATCTATACCAGAACAAAGATTACTCATTTGAACATGAAATAATGTAAAACTATGTATTTTGGGTGTGACTAGAAATACCAGTGCTGCTGATGCTCTCATTTTCTCTCTGCCAGCATATTATCTCCATAGCAACACCCCTAAACACATTCCTATGCAGCGCTGACTGAGCTCTACAATCTTTGGGCAGAGGGGTTGACGGCTCCTGACAGCTGACAGCAGCTGAATCCAGCTTCACAGGTTCCAATTCCACGTCCAATCAAAATGTACACAAGCACTACTACATATAAAAAGTTTGTACCAAAACCTAATCAAACAACATGGCGGAAAGCAAGAAAAAGTGCAGGCAGTATAATGTCACTGACATTAATTTTGGCTTTATTCCCTCGCCTACAAATGTTCATCTTCTGATGTCCCTGCTTTAAGAGCAGATTTTTCCTAATGAAGCGATGAAACCCTCATGTTTAAAGGATCACCTGAAAAAAAATACATCCTTACAAAGCATCAAAGGATGCAGTTTATTTCCAGGCCCTCAAGGAGCAGCACTGGAAACGGAGCATTTCCAACCTGTTCACTCGGAGGGTAAACCAGAAACAGAGCAGGTTAGTGGCTTTGTGCAACATCTGTTTATTGATAGTAAAGTCCTTCTAATGTTTACAAGTGTGTGAGGGGGGGCTGGTTCTTCCTGCATCCCCTCTGCTTTCAGTTCAATAGCAGTTAATTTAAAAACTTGGATTATATGTAGTCCTAGGTCTGCTTCATTGAGTGCGTGACCTCATGTTTGTTATTGGGCAACTGAGGCATGTTGTTTGTGTGATTGGTTGATGTTAAAAATGTGCGTCTTAATTTGTTTCAATGTGCAAATACATACAACAGTTTCAAACCATCTCCAACTGTTGTAACAATATATTTTTTCCCTTATTACTTTTAATTGTAGTTTAAATGAAATAGGTAGGCTACACATAAAAAATTAATTTACAATGAATTTGATCATGGACATTGTTCCATAGACCTGGGAGCATTTCAGCACAATAGCCTAGAATACACACTGGAGGGTTTTTTTTCCAAACACAGCCTACATTAGGCTAGTCATAAACATTTCCAACAGACAACCATTATTGTCTACGTATTATTATTGTTGTTAATAATAATAATAATAATAATAATAATAATAATAATAATAATAATATGTTCATCATTAGGCATGTTGGGGGGGGCAGGAGGCATGATGATGAGGTGAGAGGGGGTTTGGTCAAAAAAGGTGGAGAACTACTGAACCAGCCTATCTTAGCACCACTAGCATCAGTTTGTATTGAAATGTATGGTCGGTCACCTAGCCTGCTTAGGCATGCTGCTTCCTGCTTCACTCAGGAAACCATAATTAGTATGTTTATGCATTTCACAACTCAGACATAACTGTTAACAAAACAAAACTGGATGTGTTAACATACATAAAGGAGTTGAAATCACTTCACGGTGTTTATTATTACACTGTCGACGTGGTAGTTTTCAGCATGTTCCAGTTTCATCCCTTGCTCTGCCCACTGGTTTCCATTAAACCAATGAGACAACAGGCCCAGTTAAACATCCCAGAGGCTTCAAAACTGCAGTTCACAAACCAGTGGGGGACACCACACACAGTTATTATACTATTCTGTGAGACTTGGTCACTTCTATCACCCAGTTTAACCACATGAATACCGATATATGACAGGAAAAGAAGCTTTACACTAAATGCTGCTTTAGAAATAACAAAACAATGCACCATTTTAATAAAAAAAAACTCAAAACAAAACAGCATTTTAGAGACATGCTTTAATGTTTGTGGCTGTTTGAAGGTTGAATATTGGTTTGAAGGTTGAGGTCTGCGTGTAGTGGATTCCTTTCTGTACAGAGTAAATTGGAGTATGTTTTGCGTATCTGCTGACCTTGATGAAGTGCTCGATGAGAGCGCGGCTGTCCATCTTGCCCTTGTAGAAGCACGGCGTTACCACGAGAACGGCGTCAGCTCCGGCCGCCGCCATCTTTTCTGTGAGCTGTATTGTTGCTCTAGTGGCTGAAAAAACAGCAGGGAGAGGACGAAGAGAGACAACTTTACCAACGTACATTCGGATGTCATCTGCATACACACTGCATATTTGTAAGAAATATTTCAAATAGACAAAGACATTAGACAAAAGGAAACTCTGCACTGTATGTGCTTTTATTTTCCAATATCTCAATATATCTGTGCAGGAAATCTTTCCTGCCACATTCCTTTACACTGTAAAATAAACCCCCTTCTGTCTGGTGTTTCAGCCCAATCATAAACCTATCTCCATTATGCACTTCAATGTTATTTATTCACCTACTGGAAAATTACATTTTACTTGCACATTACAGTTTATTATTGCACCCTGCTGTTTAAATTATCCAGATTTGTTACTCAGCTATATTTGTAGTTACTTCTAATTTATTATGTATAGTGTGTTTGCTTTTATGTTCTATTTTTTACTGTGGTAAATGCTGTTGCTGCACTGCAATTTCCCAGATTGGGATCAATAAAGTTAATCTTATCTATCTATCTATCTATCTATCTATCTATCTATCTATCTATCTATCTATCTATCTATCTATCTATCTATCTATCTATCTATCTATCCATCTATCCATCCATCCATCTATCCATCCATCCATCCATCATAATAACCTTGGCCAACATGTGTGCACAGACAGCACAAAAGGAAGGAATAAATGAAGCAATGTCACAAAAACAAGGCATCATTTAGGCTTGAATTAATTAAACAAAACAATTAAATCATGTCTTGTTACTCAAATATTCAGAATAATTATAGAGAACATTTTTTTTCAGGTTTAAAAACAAACAAACAAACAAATAAAAATATAATAATAATAATAATAATAATAATAATAATAATAATAATAATAATAATAATAATAATGAAACACTTTCCATCAAAGCACTTTACAAAAAATAGAATGTAAGAGTAAAACTACAATCAAATACAAATAGTTCAATTAAACTGAGGAACAGTAATGAGTAAGTGATGAAATCCATATGTGAAACATGCATGTCTGGAGGTGAAAACAAAAACACTCAAACTTTTCTTTTTGTTCTCACCAACAATCATCATTTTACAGAAAAAATTATGATAATTAGCTAAGTATCTGCGTTGAAGGGTTGAATGAAGCGTTGAATGAAGGGTTTTCTGTTGCATTAATGCTGCTAAGCTAGGAAACAGATATTTAAATATATTAATGGATTGATTTGCAACTGAATATTTGCATTTCTGTATTTTTTCTGCAACATTCTGAAACCTGTCAAACTAGTGCAATGCTATATATATATATATTATTTTTTATATATGTGTATATATATATATATATATATATATATATATATATATATATATATATTTGTTTTTTTTTTTTTTTTTTTTTTTCTTGTCATAGTTGAATTAAAAGCTCTAATTCTTTAATACACATTAAATTGTACATTTTTTGCTTTAGAGCACTGTGCAGAGGGTTCTCCAACTACTAAGTAACTTTATGGCACAGCAATTAATATAAAATTTTGTTCTGCAGTGGTTTTATACACACACACACACACATATATATATATATAATTATTCTTTTTAATCTGCTTTACCCACATTGAAGTTTACTATAAAAATTTGCTCAGATCCTTCAACAGTGTCATCCAAAGTAATGACTTGAAAAGAAGAAAGAATGAAACAAAGAGAAAATCTGTCAAACAGCCAAAAACTGTCACAGAAAGATGGAGTTTAAACTGAAAACTGTCAGATACTGTCAGAGCTGCATCTCTGACACTGTGAGGGACTGTTTCATCGTCGTTCCATCTCTGAGGTTTGGTACAGATCACAGTCAGGTCGTTGACACATATTCTCAGTTGACTGTGTTACTTTAGGCTGTATCAGAGGAGGACAGGAGGTAAGGTGTTGGTGAGCAGTTTATGCAGTGATGTGAGCCTAAACATCTACAACAAAAGAGCTGGTTAGGGACTAGAGGAGACAGAGGACTTCTGTACAACTGTAGTAGATGAAGCTGGGGCCAATAAATGAAGTCTGTGCTTCCCAAACATACAATCTGAACCATCGCTACTGCTGGTTTTACAAAGGAAAATGTAATGTTTTTTTGAAGGAGTTGTAGAATCACCAAACACATGTGAAATGCAGCTGTAAAAAAATAAAAACTAGAAAAGCACTTGGAGAGTCAAGCCAAGGCAGATCAGTGTCAGTATCAACATTTCCTGACAATTTCATCAAAATCCATCCATAAATTTTTGAGTTATCTTGCTAACAGACAAACAAACAAACAAACAAACAAACCCCAACCTAGACTGTGCGCCTCCAGTTTCCCCAATAAGCACCATTTCACCTGCTGTGCAACCTTCACCATGGGCGCAGGCTAACCCAGGCTAACCCCGTACATGGAGGAGTCGGCCCTGCTCACTCAGGGTTTGATGTGAGCAAACACATTGCCCTAGTTTCTTGGGAGTGAGGGAGGTGTCTGATTATTCATGTTATGTGCTAGGGTCCCCCAGCTGTGGCGTACCACTATCAGTGCTCAATACGAACTACACTGACATCTGTAACCATTTCAATGTTATAAGCCATCAAAATATGTGAACAAAATTATCTTATCATGTTGTTATAACCTTGTGTTATGTATTCATATGTAAAGTATATTACATTATATGATTATGATTAATGTATTATGATATACAATGTATAATATAGTGCAATATATAATATGTGGAGTGATGGAGAGCTGTAAGAAAGCTGCTATGAAATGGACACAGTTTATTTTTGATATGTGTAATATTTTTTTTAGTTATTTTGAGACGCTGGCATGGGGCTTGGTCAGTAGAGAAAGAGGGGGTAACGGGGCAGAGGGATGGGTGGCACTTCATCCCACTCCTTTTCGAATATGTTTTCTTTTTTATTTTTCTTTGTTGTTTTTGGTTTTAAATATTGATATTCAAAATAAAAAAACAAACAAAATATGGCCCTTTATAAGTAAAGGCATATTTTTAATATTTCAAAAATCCATAAAGAATTTTTTAAAAAATCAACATTTCTCAAAACTGTGAACAAACTTTGTAGACATTATCCCAAGGAAGCTACAGAAAATATTTGAAATGAATCCGACCAGTTGTTTCATCAGAGAAGAAAACGTGTTTGCCTTCAATTAGCCATCATTAAAAATGAATGACACCCCAGCATCAGAACGGACTGCCAATCGATGCCTACATGGACACATGCAGAGGTCTTGAAGCGCCTCACTCAGGAGGATGAATTATTGGCAAAACATATCATTGGAAACATGACTGATCTGAACTGAAATGTTTTAAAACTGTCTTGAAAAAGCCATGAAACTGAAGGCTGCTCAGGTTGAACTCTTTTTATACATTTTTCTGTACCATTAATACTGTTTTTATTAAGTCCTACTCCCATTTAATCCTATTTTTGTCTATATTTTTATTGAATTTCTAATCATATGATATATAATTTTTTTTACTTTTAACCAAATCAGGGTCTCTAGTTTTCAATGTGCCGTGACAAAAAGAAGAAGAAAATTAAAAACAAAACAAAACAAAAAAATTCAATTCTACCTTCAAATGTTCATATTTGCAAACAATATTTTACTTTTCAAAGTTCCAAAGCAGTTCAATGAATATGTCTGTGGTTTTCATTGTAATAAATACCACATTTTTTCAATTTGGATTGGATGATTATGATATACATTTTTTTCATTTTATTCATTTTTTTGTGGGCCCAATATGTTAATAACGTCGTCTAAAGTGAATAAATAAGTATCAGATCATGCAGGTGAAGTTGTGCTGAAAAAAAAAACAAACAAAACATAGTTATGGTAAACATTTTTACGTGTTATATGAAGGTGAAATCAGAAGTGTTCAAAAATGGTCAAAATAGGCTCAGACCCCGAGAGGTGAATCTATTGTCCCTTATGTTACTGAAAGGATCCTCTTATCTTATCTTATCTTATCTTACATTTCAGCTATTTAAATCTGATATAATGACTTTTATTACACTATGGACTTAGTTTTGAGCACATATTTTGATGCCTTTTCAGTATTTTAGCATCAGCAATTCTTCTGATAATTAATTTAACTAAAATCATACTCAAATAATTAGTTGTCACACATTCAAACATATTTCAACACTGCTGATATGAAGCAAGTTAAACATTAGGGGTGTGTATTGGCAAGAATCTGGCGATATGATACAGATCACAATAATAGGATCACAATACGATATATCACGATATATCATGATACCATTAAAAAGGCAATTTTTTGTTTGTTTCTTTTTTTAAAAATTATTATTTCCTTGAAGAATTGAATTACACCAGAAATATGCACAAATACTAAACCCATTTTTATTTGATCAGAACAGGATCTAATGCTATATCACAAAATTTTCCTCTGTTACAACTTAAATTATGTTTTACAGACATTACAGATTAAGACCCTGTTCAAATGTTCATATTCTACTAGTTCATAACTAACATCATAACATTATTTTTGTGCAATCCCCACAAAGGAACTAAAATTATTTAATAAAAGAGTGTTAAATAATAATAAATAAAATATAAACAAAAAAGAAAAACAAAAATGAACCTCCACCGAATCTGCATGTGACTAAATACCTAAAAATATTGATACAGTACTTTTGAATATTGATACAGTATTGTGAAATGAAATATTGTGATATATTGCAGAACCGATATTTTCTTACACCCCTATTAAATATCCTCATTGTTTTTCAATTATTTATCACCAAAGCCGTGAAACCTACATTCACACCCGGATCCAGCCATGACCAGTTTGTCTGAGGGGAGGGAGCGTCTGACCGCCTTCACCACCTCCACCCGCTCGTCCTCCGTCAGGTACGGATACTCCCCGTTGGACCCCTGGACCACCAAACCTGCAACACCAGACACAGTTAAGACAAATGGTCCAAAGGTCTCACCCGGGGGGGTGAAAGTGATTTGGTGCCCTGTGAAAAACGCATCACTTTGGGCCCCATCACTTCGGGCCCCATCACTTCAACGCCACAAACCCTAAAAATATAACACTGGATCATGAAGATAAAACTTGTGGAATCAGTGGCACCTTTTAAATCACTTCTTGAAACACGTTTTTACTGACTTGTCTTTAAGTGATGTTGTCCCTTTTTAATGTTGAGTAATTAATTTTACCCTGTTTGGTTATTAATTCATATTCTCATACATGTTGTTTTATCTCACTCCTATATTTTTGCATTGTTTTGACAGCATCATGTTGTGTTATTTCTGCCCCTTCTACTTCGATTCTCTCAATTTATTCAGTGTCATGTTTTTGCGTTTGCTGTACATATCTGTTTATTGTGTTGTTTTCTGTTTTAGTGTGTTCGTTTGCATCTTGTATTCTGCTGTTGTGCCCTTCTGCTTCATCTGTCAAAGCATTTTGTAAACTTAGTTTTTAAAGGTGCTATATAAATAAAATTCTTATTATTATTATCATTATTATCATTTCGTGCAAGACTAATGAAAGGACTACACTGTCTTTTTCATTCTAAAAATATATCTTTATATTTTAATGATAAAACCCTTTGATTTTTTTTTTTTTTTTTAACAGTGATTTACAAATACAAATAAAATATTGTTTTACTTTTTGGATGGAAGTGTATTTACTAGCATCATCTAGGAGCGCTGACATCTGGACCAAACCATATCATGAAATACAGAGGGGGTTTAGAGGATAACTGGATTTTATTCTTTTTTTAAATGTTTTAAACCAAAAACTAAACAAAGTTAATGCAAAGAACAAACATGTTTTTACGCCTTGTGACACAAATATCCTTTCATGGTGGTAGGTTGATCATTTTCATTCTAATCTTCTAGTATTTTCTCGGGCCCCTGTCAGTTATGGGCCCTTTCTCCCCTCATCTCATCTGTGACTGAGTCTACCAACTTTTCATTTATTCTACCAGCAGAGGGCGACAAATAGTCGCTGTTTTTCAGTGACTTTTTTCTGTTTTTTCCTCAGGGCTGAACTTTGTCCTGTCTGTCAGGTCCCTAAGCAAACACTGAACACAAACCCAGAGCCATACAAAGAGAGTTGTGACACTTCCATAGACTCAGGTTGTAAAAAATGGCAGAGAAAATATGGACCTACTTCTGGGTTTTGGAGGGGCTGACTGTTCCAGACACTGAATACCACGGTGTTGGAACACATTCATTTGTACTGCAGCTGAATTATTAAATTATCGAGTGTATTTTCTCTATTAGCTTACACTTATGTTGTAAATTCTGTTTTCTGTGGTATGTGTTAGTGTTTGTATAAATTTAGATCTTAAACAACTGTGATGTTGGATTTTCCGCTGTAGCCCTATAGTTAGTTAGCTTGACTTGTCCAGCTGTTGAGATTTAACCACTATAAGCACAAACTATGGAGTTTTTAAGATTAGGTAACCTTAGTACAAACGTTGTTATCAGTGGGTTTTATTTTAGTTGCTTTACTGAACCTATAGTGAAAATAAATCAGTGCCCATCACAGGCATTCACACAGAGATTAGATACATTTGCATAACGTACAATAATGCCTTTTTTTTGGTCAACTTTGCATTATTAGTTATTAATGTTCAGCTGGAAAAAAAAATGTTGCCTTCCTGAACAACGTGTAGTAAATTTAACTTGTATTCCTGCCATCTTAACCCTCCAGTATCCTGTCCTGCAAGGCCCTTACTAAGCATCAAGTGTGCCTTTTTGGCACACTTGTGGAATAATGTCAAAAAATTTTTCATACAGTTTGTTTTTAACTCTTTTCCATTTTTTTCTATTACATCAACTTGAGCTGTAAATAAAAATACCAAATACTCAATAACTGTCACATTTTTTTAACCCTTTAAATACTGTGTTTGTAATGTAAATAAACCTTTTTTTTAATGCAAAAAACACAACAAAAATTATTTTTTTTCAATACACTACATAAAAAGTGGATCACATATTCTTTGATTTTTGCATCCTGGCATATGTCAATGATTAACTCCAACATTGGTTTATTTGTATTATTATTTTTGGCACTTGGTCAAATGTTAAAAAAATACTAGCATCTGTCACCAAGTGTGCGTAAAATGCACACCTATAAATCAAACTATTAAACATTATATATTGATTTATTTTTCTGCTCTAATTTGATTTTATTTTTGTAAATCAAGGTCAGCCCTAATCATACATATCAAATGGAAGAAATAGTGCGTTTTAGGCACACTCGGGAGACAGATGATAGTCTTGTAATTTTTTTTTTGTTTACAATGTGCAAATTTTAGCTGGTGGCCAGAATTTTAAAGATCATGCAAAAATGAACAACTTCTGAATTCTAACCTTATTTAAATTGTGAAACATAATTTGAAGTTTTTAACACGAAGTGCAAAGTGTGTCTAAAAGGCGCACCCAGATACCGGAGGGTTAACACAATTCAGTGTCACTTTTATCAAAAATTGGATAATGCATTGTATAATTAAACTGTATTACTTAAATAGCACATTTAAAGTAAACCTGTAGCTAGTTAGTCTATTTTGTGTTTTTGTATGTGAGTTATGTGAGTTGTTTAATTCTTGTAGCGGTATAAAATACAGTTTTCATAATTACATTCACAAATATGCATTTTCAAAGTCATCATTTTCATATACACAAATAAAAATATCAGTATCGGGATATTAGCCTTGGTATTACTTGGTATCAGACTGAAAGAAAAATAGTGGTATCACACATCTCTAATGACAGGGCTTTGCTTGTGTTGGAACTATTCAGGCTTACATGAATCACGTGATAACCGGAGCGGTGACATCAAGGCGTGTCGCAACTGTCTTCCTATGGCTTTGCACAAACAGGTTCAACGTGTCTATACTGACTCCAAAAGTTTCACTGAAGACATATGCTTCATAAATACTCATCTGAGGCACTTCCTCCTACACTGATGACAAACTCTGAAACCCCCTTTTCTCCTAAACCACATCAGCCTCCCAGACCTGGCCTGGATCGGTCATGTTCCTCAGTTTTCTCTGACCTTTAAAGGGGATCTGTGCGTACTTGTGCAGGTTCTCCTCCAGTTTCTGGTAGTCCACCTCCTCTCTGGCGGTGAACGGAGTCGCAATGGGGGGGTAGATCCCGCTGAGGTCCAGCCTGGAAGCGGATGTGTGGCCCCGGGTTCCTCTCCACAGACCGGAGGGACCCGGTCGGCACAGGGGACCCAGACGTGTCCAAGCCCGGGCGGACAGCATGGTGGGGCGCACAGAATGACGGGGCCGTCCGCCCCCTGGGACCCTGAGCAGCTGCTGCAAACTGGAGTTAATAACTAACCTCACCTAGTAAACATTGACTTGAATTTGGGATTTGTGTGGAACATGAGTCTTCACAGCTTCGCTTCGCTGCAGGAACCGGTCCGAGCCGGTGAGCAAACCCACAGAGACTGGAACCAGAGTGGACTGGGACAGGGTCCAGTCCCTGACCTGGGGCAGAGTCTGGAAGTGACTGCAGTGGAGTTTACTGTGCATGTGTTAGCATTTAGCTCCACTCCGCCCAGGGTCAGTAAGGGTTCATCTGCCAGCGGCAGGTCTGGACTGAACGGAGAATGGGATGATGACCCAGGACGGTCAGAACCGGCTCAGACCACAGCTGGACTGGGGTGGAGTCAAAACAAGGACTTTTACTCAAACACTGTGCGTGGTCAAATACACTTTTGAGGGACTTTATATCACTATTTACATTTCATGTGTCCGTATCTACTCCACAGCAACTCATGCTGCCTTCACGTACTATGGTAATTAAGGGAAATACGGTCCCGGAAGTACCAGATCGGTTCCACGCATGCGCAATGCTATCACGTGTTTTCCTTTTTGACGGATGGTTTGAGAAAGCGCTGTCGCTACCAGATCGGTTCAGGAAACTAATTATCAAATAAATAATAATAATTATACTATTCATACTTTAGTTATACTACTGTATGAGAAGTAGTCAATATTACACACTCATAATCAGCAGCAAGACTGAAAAGAAAAATGTTTGATCAGTTCTAAAATATTAGAAACATGCAATAATTCTGGAATATAACAGGAAATATTATATGTTGATAATTTTAGACGGCATTTTTTTAAGATGTATTTTTGTCTTGTTATTCTATTTTATTCCATCTGTGCGATGGCGAGGAAGCTGCAACGATATATTATGTGCAGTGTACAGGGTTTTTTTCTTTTTTTTGTGTGTGTATTTATTTACTTTTATTTATTTACTTATTTATTTATCGCAGTCTTCAGTGCATAAACGGATTATGTTCTGAATGACAATAATAAAGCTATATAGAAAAACATCTCTGGCACTTTTTGTCCAAGTAGACTTGCCATGTCCGAGGTGGTGGACTGTTTTGCCCATGCCAAATCTAAATCTGGCAGAATTCAATGAGGGTTTTTTTTTGTCTAAATAGTAGATGTGTAAAATAACTCTTACACATTTTTGTAATGTCTTTATTTCTTAATAAAATGATCTCATTTCTATGTTCAGAACCAGTGGAGGCTGCTCGTCTTTCAGACAGGGGAAGCTCATTGTCGGCTTACATAAAAAAATTGTCGAGTTATTTAAACATAAATTCGGCCCTCCGTTCCTTTTTAACAAAATGGTCAGTGACCATTATTATTATTATTATTATTATTATTATTATTATTATTATTATTATTATTATTATCGTACCAAGTAGGCGTCTTTTCCAGGGACTGGACCAGTGTCCTCTGAATGTCCAGCAGAGCTGGGCTGCTCAGATGGCCTTGGCCCATTGTGTTGTGGGTGTAAGACTTCAGCCTTTTTAAACAATAGATGCTCCTTACACTCCGACCTAGCCGACAGTTTGATAAATTTAACTATCTACAAAACGATATTAAACTCGAACAAGAAATGATTAAATTATGTAACTGAAACAAGAAAACGTTGAAACTATGTTAAATTGAAACAAGGAGGTACAATGAGTGTGTTTTATTTACAGTGCAAGAAATGAACGAGTAATTTCGTAGTGGTTTCTCTCTGATTTCACAGCAGAATGTGCGACGGTATTAAACTGAACTGTGTCAATGAAGGAGGAGATCTGAAAACAGCTGTCAATCAAACAGGATTCAGCCTTTCGACTGATCCTCCAATCAGCACGTGGGATTCTGGCGTCCAGCCTGGCCGAGCTCCGCCCACAGCTCCATTCACCCCCAGAGATGCCCGGCGTCCGGGGGCGGGACAACATCGTGGCATTTATCCAATTACCGTCCAGTTTTGATGCAATGAAAAAAAACTGTTCCACTCAGTCCCATTGAAGCCCATAGACACCCGGCGTCTACGGACAAATGCACTGAGCAGAGATGTATGAGAAAACAGCGCAACGGGAATGTATGAGAAGTGAACAACATCTCGTCCGTTGATTTGTGATAAAGCTGATCCTGAACGAACTCATCTTGGAGATGAACGTGTTCTAACACATTTGTAATCAATAAAATGTCAACACAACCGTACATATTTCACCATTTAATTTTCGTAATTTTAGGGGAAGCCAGGCTTCCCTTGCAGTCTATGAGAAATCGCCACTGCTCAGAACACTTTTTAAAGAATGGTTTGGTGTGCCATAAATTGAAACATTGGAACACAAGTTGTGTTGTGGTTTCATGCATGCGGGTGACCTGGTTGGAACCGATCTGGTAACGACAACACCCCCTCATATCGTATTTTCCACAGGGTAACTGGGAAAAAAATTTAGATCCAGGAGTTGCCGCGGTGAAAATAACCTTTGAACTTTTCAACATGGCGGACAATGATGAGGGATTAATCATGAATGATAAACACTGCATTTATTAACGTTCTGGTGCTGTTAGCTAATGATTTTACACATCCGTAACATACACAATTTGCATAACACAATTTTACAGAAAAAGAAAAAAAGTGGAGTTCACATGTTCTCTGTGTGTGTATGGGTTCTCTCCTGGTTCTCCAGTCTCAAAAGACATACAGCATGAGGTTAATTAGTTCAGCTAAATTGCACATAGGTGTGAATGTGAGACTGACTGGTCATATATGCCAATGTATGCATGTTCCTGGGACCCTCTCCAGGATAAAGTTCAGAAGATGAATGAATGAAAAAAAAAGTGAAAATGAAAAAAATACTGTAGCAGATGAATTAACACGTCTGAAACTGTTTTACCCAAGTAGCAGGTCATGATCATTTGTGTGTCAACCATTTTTCATTTTTGCTACAACATAAAAGCACGTGAAAACACAACACACTGGTAATTTCAAATTCACAAGTGGAAAGGATCATCTTCCTGATGGTACATGAAGGCAGCATCAGAGGAAAACTATGTCTTATAGATAAAACATGTATCTCCAAATGTGTTGATTTTTTTTTTTTAAATTGATTTATTTTGAATATGGAAATGATACAAACTTCCTGATTGCTGATAACTGACTTCTTTGCACAACATAATATAGAAATGAAAATTCAAGGAAGCATAAAATAATGATACTCACAAAAAGAAAAAGAAAAGTCATATTCGAAAAGGAGTGAGAAGAAGCATAGCTTATTAGCTCTCACCCCTTTGATTATTAATAGTTGATAGCAAGTGAAACTTACAAATCCATTTTTTAGACGATCAAAACTACTGAAATTCACTGACATCATGTGTTACCAAACAGCAATAATCATGTACAAGGCAAAAAACAGACAATTACCAGAAAATATCCCCCAAAAATTTTAGAAATCAAGAGGGAGGTTATCAATTAAGAAGGGAACATAACTTCAAAATCAAAAATAGGACAACAACCTTAAAAAGTTTTTGTTTGTCTATTTCTGATGTCAAGTTATGGAACAATCTAAAGGAGGAACTCAAGCAAAGTCCAAATATTAAGCAGTTTAAGAAAATGTACAAAAATATTTTGTTTTGCAGGTACAATTGATAATTAATGAGGATGAGCGCTAATAAGCTTTGCATCTTCTCACTCCTTTTCGAATATGACTCTTTTTTTCTTTTTCTTTTTTGTGTGTATTATTATTTTTTGTTTCTTTGAATTTTCATTTCAATATTATGTTGTGCAAAGAAGTCAGTTCGTAGCAATCAGAAAGCTTGTATCATTTCCATATTCAAAATAAATCCATAAAAAAAAATTATGATAAAGGATGCAGTGTTTCCTTTCTCCTCCTTAAGACAGATGAACTCCACAAAAACCACCGTAATGCTCTGGTGTATTTACACCGAGCTGCAAACAGGACAGAATTTCCGATACAAACCTCTGATGATCTCATGGAACATAATGCATCAGTGTAGATTAAACTACCAACACTTTATAAAGTTGGTCAGACGAGTACAACCCTGAACATGTGCAGCAGTAAAGTGACAGTAAAAGTATCATATATTAGTAAAACAGTCCAGGTTGAAGACGATACTTACACACTCGCATTTTGGTTTGAATGCTGATCCCACCCGCACCCTTAGGTCATCTTCATCCATCCGACTCCCCCTCCCGCCTGCCCGCTTTACCACCATGGGGTCCAGAGCCTTCAGTCGCTCAGCCCCCCCGCCTCTGGAATGCCCCCCCGGAGAATATACAAAATTAAGAGTCTGTTTCCACCTTCAAATCCCATTGTAAAACTTATTTTTTCAGACAGTCCTACTCTATCCTATAATTCCATAACTCCAATTCTGCTGTTTTATCTACCATATGTATGTGTGTGATTTCAATTGTGTTTTATTTTAACAGCTCTGTACAGTGACCTTGAATGTCCTGAAAGGCACCTATAAAATAATTCTTTTCTGTGAATACTTCTGTATTTTGCTCTAAACATTAATTTCTAACATCCGTGACAAACGCACTATAACTATTACATTATATTCGTGTTAAAGTACAAAAGAATCTATTTTTCAGCAAAATACCCCATGGTCTTCAGATATTACAAACCATCTGAAAGTTACTACTTTTCTAATGAAAGATGAAACTGAAGCCAAAGGTTTTATAAGTGAGTTTAGTTTAGTGTGATATGTTACCCAAGGTTGATTTTATTTGATATATACAGTATATTAATCCTGTGCCACACAGTCATATGGAGAGACTGAGTCTCTGATGTCTTATACACTACTGCCCCTATGTGGAGAAAACATGCACCTCACATTAATCATCAGAACTTCCAAATGCAGTTCAAGTTGAAGTCAGAAACAGAATCAGAATTTCTTTATTGTCAGTGTACAAGTGCAACAAAATTGAGGTAGAGCTGTCCAGTTTGGTGCAAGAAGTTACAAGGCACAATAAATGACAGTAAGAAGGCACATTTATTTATGTTTGAAAAAATAAAAAATAGACGTATTACAACTAGGAATGTTTGTGTAGTGCAAACAGTATGAGAGTAGTGGAAATGACATTGGAAACAGTGCAAATGACATGAGAAAATAAATATTGTAGGATTAATAGTGTGAAAGGATCAAATAATATGGAAGACTGTAAACATTAGACAGATATTGCACATGTTATTGGGTATAGTGAGGGTAAAGTACATTAATGCAAACGTATTACAGTTTTTCTGAATCACTAAAACACTAAACTCCATTCTTTGTCTCAACTACTCATCATCATACAAATCAGTCATTCTTTTGCCACAACCTTAAGCTGATTCTATGGTGGCCAACAAGGGCCAAACACATTTCAACAGCCCAATGCGTCTCAGTTAGAGAAAACAGTTGCAAGTACAGAAACGGTGCAAATTCACAAACTCAAACACAAGTCTAAACGAGGTACAAAAAGAGGAACATGGTGCAAAAGAAAAAATGCACATGAAAACACATGCATAATCATCAAATGCTCTGTAAATAGAGAAACGATTCAAACCAACATCTGCAAACGAAAAACACTGTATATCCATTCACAAGAAGGAAGTGCTCCAAACCTGCAGGGGGCGCCGTCAGTAGAACAGCTCAATGCAACACACAGGATGCAGAGAGAGGGACGGAGAACAGCTGACGGACAGTGTTTCAAACTGCAGTGGGAACAAATTGAAGTTATGGCGTAGTGCGGTCATGTGACTTTTATTTGATTCTATTTGACACTAGTCTGTTGTCTATAAACGCTGCCCCCTACAGGTTTGGAGCACTTCCGTTGTAGTGACTGGTTATGCAGCGTTTTTCATTTGCAGATGTTTTCTTGGTTTGCATCATTTCTCTATTTTCAGAGCATTTGATGATTATGCATTTGTTTTTGTGTCTTGCAGCGCATTTTTTTTATTTGCACCACATTCCTTGTTTTGTACCTTGTTTAGACTTGTGTTTGAGTTTGTGAATTTGCATCGTTTCCGTACTTGCAGCTGTTTTATCTGAACTGAGATGCATTGGGCCGTTGCAAGGTGTTTGGCCTTTGTCGACCACCGTATAATTCAAATAATTAGACACAATTTGCAAATCTGTAGCTCACTTTTTTTGCACAACTCTACACACATTCTCACTCTCTAAAACACATTTCTCACTGTGTTGCACATGAGCAGTAAAATGGTGAACACAGGAGGCAAACGTTAAACACAAATACAGCACAGATGTCATCGATAAGACACAACCACTCAAAATTGAACACACTTATTTCAAACCAACTGCACATGATAGAAGCCAGTTCACAGTGCACCGGACACAAACAACAGATGGAAACAACCTGAGAGGCAGAGGGTTCTGTCTATGTTGTGGTTTGGGACAATATCCACATACAGGAGTGGTTCAACATCAGCCAGTTTCATAAATGTTTACCTTCCTCCATACAGGCCTTCTTTATGGGATCCACAGGAAACAACTACAAAAACTCCAGTCCACCCAAAACAGCGCTGCCAGAATCCTAAAATGGACCCATAAACTGGAACAGATCACTGCCATTCTCCATAACCTCCACTGGCTACCAATCCCCTTCAGAGTTAATTATAAGACCGCCCTCATCACCTTAAACTGCATCCATAGAGACACCCCCGACTACCTCAAGGACCTCCTAACCCCTCACACTTCCACCCGAAGTGTTGTCGTCCCCACAGCACCAACCTCTTCCTCCCCCCAGAACTAAACTTTGAACCATGGGAAATCGGGCCCCCCCCGTATCTAGAACTCCCTCCCTGACCACCTCAGAGCTCCTCAGTTACTCCTTCAAAAAGGGGCTAAACACATTCCATGATGCTTTGTTTTATTTGCTTAGTCTTTTATTCCTTTTTGTTTTTTTTTTTTTTTCTTGTGATAGTTAACAAGACATTGTGGACAGAAAACAACACCAACACGTGAACAAAGGGAAAATCAAACAAATAAACAAACCAACAACAACAGAGTAATGACAAACAACAACAATGACAACATCATATTACAATGAAAAAGATAAGAAATATAAAGAGCAACTAAGCAATATAGCTTGGTTAGGGGCGATAGGGAAAAGGGGAAGAGGAGAGTGTGAATGAAAGTGAGAAAGAGAGAGGGGGGAGTGAGGGGGAAAATAATAGTTGTTGTAATAATACAAAAAATATATAACAATAATAACACCAGTAGTGTAATTTGCTAGTATTATTGTGGCAGTGGAGGTCGCCACAATACATCGAGTAAAATAATTCAATATTTGTAATAATGTATTTGTATCAATTACTATCAGTCTAAGTTCATATGGGGGGGGGCAGCACACAGAGCCTGAGGAGGGGAGGACACCATCAACCCCCCACACAACCTCCACCACCCCCAGCTACACAGACCAGCCATGACCAGCCAAAGGGTATTCCTCCTACCCCCTTCTCTTCTCTTCTCTTCTCTTCTCTTCTCTTCTCTTCTCTTCTCTTCTCTTCTCTTCTCTTCTCTTCTCTTCTCTTCTCTTCTCTTCTCTTCTCTTCTCTTCTCTTCTCTTCTCTTCTTTTTTTTTTTTTTTTTTTTGTTAAATATAGACCTAGTCCACTCCACAGTTGGACCACTCTCAGACCATTTAGGAAACAGTCTGTCCAATGTGGAGTGACCATTTTTAATTTTAAAATTTTCTTATTAGAGATAGGGGTGGTCTCAGTCTTTTTATTCCTGATACAGTATTTTAGTTTTTATTTTGACTGTCTTCTCTCTATAGCACTTCAAGATTCTGCTAAATGAGAAGTGCTCTATAAATGCAATTATTATTATTATTATTATTATTATTATTATTATTATTATTATTATTATTATTATTATTATTATTATTATTATTATTACTGAACTCAATAGGAGGATGTTTCTGTGCATGGCAGTGGAAGGTCTATGACTGAACCCATATACCAGGGGAAATCTGTTAGAACCAATGGAGAACCTCCACCGTTCCTTTGCGGAGGCAAAATAAAAACATATGTCAAACACATGTGAATCCACATTACACCATCATTTTACATGAACTACACACATTACATCATGAAAATGTTTCTAAACCACAGGATTTGTGGTTGTTCTGCACAATATGATATAGAATAGAATAGAATAGAATAGAATAGAATAGAATAGAATAGAATGGTCATTATGGGAAATTAATCTTTTTTTAAGGCTCAGCATATTAAGGATATTGTATTAATTACAAACATATAAATATTTACACAAACGTTCAAGAGATAAGAGTTTGTAGGGTTTGTTAAGCTTTTTCACCTCAGTGTTGGTAAAAGTCAATCTAATGTTTTTTTTTGTAATTACAATCAAAGTGTTGAACTCACATGGACCTGACGATGGTGCTAGAGTACAGGTTAACACATGCAGCCACTGAAGGACATGAGAATGGACCAGTAAAAGGGGAATTCATCTGATACAAGTTCAGAAAAGCTGGACTTTCCAGCTTTCAAAAAGTTACACGCAAACTTGACCACATTTAAAACAATCCCTTGATCAAAATACATGGTTTTAAAAGATGTTATTTTTTGTTTCAGAGCTGAATAACTTTAACCCTTTATAACACTGGGTTACAAAAAAAGGTTTTTTGCAAGTTGTCTAGGTTTTTTGAACTGAATTAGGACCATTTTGCACCGCTAAATCCAAAAATGACATGTTTTTCTCAGTCAGGTCAGGTTTTTTTTGCTAATTTGATTTTGAAAAATTTGATCTTCTCACAAATTGATTACATTTTTGTGACTTTATCAGTTGATTTTTTTTATATAGTTCTCACCCAAAATAGGTTTTAAGAGAAAAAAAAAACTCATTTCACCATTGTACCTGTTCAGTACAATGGTGTATTCACCGCAGATGTAGCAGAATACGTCAGGCTTATTTTTGCAAGATCTTCTAGTCGAAGCCATTTCATTCACCTGTAATATTAAAAAAAACATTAATCATAAATTTGCAAAAGTAAAATCTTCAGAACTCGTTTATTGCAAGAAATATGAAAGAATTTTGTATCATATGATGTGAAAATGCCCATAAATGTAAGCAAAAATGTTAAAAAGCCAATATGTAGCATAGTTCAGAAAGTTGACCTGATTGAGCAAAATGAATGTGATTTTTGGATTCAGCACACCAAAATTATCCTAAATCAGCTCAAAAAACTTAAACAATAAATTTGTTGTTGACCAGTGTAATCACAGAAATAATCTGAAATTCAGAATTTCAACCATAGTGTGTTATTGAAGGACATGACAAGACTTTATTACATTTGTGAATTTTTTTTTTTAGATTTATTGTCATGTAAAAAAAATGAATAAATAAAGGTCAATGAAGCTCCCATAATTGGTTCCTTGTCATATATGGTAAAAAAGGAAAGAAAAGAAAAGAAATCCAAGAAGTATATATAAACTAGAAAAGCAATCAAGACAGATCAGTCCCCCCCAATCACCACCAAAATGTAGTCATTTGTTCCTTGTGCCAGTATCAACATTTTCTGAAAATGTAATCAAAAACCCATCCATAACTTTTTGAGTTATCTCTCAAACAGACAAACAAACAGACAAACCTCAATGAAAACCTACGGTGGAGGTAATGACCTTAACCCTTTATAGTTCACTCATAGAAATACTCTGAAATTCAAAATTTCCACCTAAGTGTGTTATTGGAGGACATGACAAGACTTTACTACATTTGCAATTTTTAAAAAAATGTATTGTCATGTAAAAAAAACAAAAACAAAAAAAAACAAGGTCAGTGAAGTTACCATATTTGATTCCTGGCCATATGTGGCAAAAAACCCCAAACAAAAACAATAAAATAAAATAAATTCAAGAAGTATATAAAAAAAACAATGCAAGAAAAACACATGTGATGTGAAAGGAATGTGTATTTTAGAACATTAGAACATCACTTTTAGAACATTCCAACAACATAAGTGCTGATCCAGACACATGTCCACATCCACATTAACTCTTTGATCATCATTCCTTACATTAGTACCATTACTTCATGGTACCTAACAAAGCAGGTACACTCACTGTTCATGCAGAGGTGGACCTTACAGACCCTGTAGACCACATTGGACCTGAGATTGTTGACTCACTGTCCTCACTGTAACTGTTGCTATCACTGTCTTGTAATGTGTGCATAAATTACCATAAATAGTCATTTGCTCGATAATGGGTTAAACCTTATGTAATAAAAGAGGGATAAAGAGTGGAACATACGGGAAAGGACATCATCCCAAACTTTATATTTGCAGATTTAACTTAAAAGTGTTGAAGTAGATAAGATAAGGTCTACCTTTTCCTTGATCCCCGGACTTAAAACGATAAAGCAGCGATGAAAGACGAGAGAAGGGGAAAAATAAAAGTGATAAAATGCAGTAGCTGAAGCTAAAGAAGCACTGTGTGAAAAACAAAAGTACAGTTTAAGGTCAGTCACAGGAGACACTGTTCACATCATGTTTACACAATAACATCAGGATGGGATTGTCAGACTGGAGCCAGATTATTCACTATCTGATGGTTTTATGAATACTGTTCCCCATCAGACCTTTAAAAACATCAAAATGAAACAGGCTGAGCTGGAAAAGGTGGTGAACTGCTTCAAATCATGTAGATCTCAGTTCAATGTTAATGGTCTGTAACTTCAAAACATGAAGAACCAATGAGTAAAAGGTTCCTCACATTTATATCACCACAGACAGTCAGTCACAGAATGAAAGACTTAGGAAATATGATGAGTACTCACAATGACTGCATGGCATCCTGATAAATCACCTAATTACAGAGTCACTGTAAAGTTATTTTCACAGCTTTTGCTGCTTTAGGTGGTTTGGATTTTTTTTTTTTTTTTTTTGCTACGTTTCACATTACATTGAAGAACAATTAGAACCATCGTATAAGTTTATGATAAGTTTTTTCTTTGACAAATAAATCACATTAATGTGAAGAGTTCATTTGTATTTAGGTTTGTGTGATGTCATATGTTTGTGAGTGATGTGGTGTGAAGGACAAATAAACATATGTATGTATGTGTGTATGTGTGTTTGTGTGTGTGTGTGTGTGTGTGTGTGTGTGTGTGTGTGTGTGTATGTATGTATGTATGTATGTATGTATGTGTGTATGTGTGTGTACGCATGTATGTATGTGTGTGTATATATGTATGTATGTGTGTATGTATGTGTGTGTGTGTGTGTGTGTGTATGTATGTGTGTATGTCTGTGTATGCATGTATGTATGTGTGTATGTATGTGTGTATGTATGTATGTATGTATGTGTGTGTGTGTGTGTGTGTGTGTATGCATGTATGTATGTATGTGTGTGTGTGTGTGTGTATGCATGTATGTATGTGTGTATGTATGTATGTGTGTCTGTCTGTCTGTCTGTCTGTCTGTCTGTCTGTCTGTCTGTCTGTCTGTCTGTCTGTCTGTCTATCTATCTATCTATCTATCTATCTATCTATCTATCTATCTATCTATCTATCTATCTATCTATCTATCTATCTATCTATCTATCTATCTATCTATCTATCTATCTATCTATCTATCTTCTCAAGTACTTAAGTTTAAGGTACTTGTACCCTACCTGAGTACTTTCTTGCTTCTACTCCACTATGTTTCAGAGGAAAATACTATACTTTTTACTTCACATTTTTCTGACAGATTCAGATCTTCGACAGAGGAAAGCTATTACACCTTCTAAAATCACAACACGTTGGTAAAGACTAATCTAGTGGTTTTCAGAGTTTTTGTCTTAACAGTGTGTAATCAGACTCTCACATGGTTACATGTCAGTAAATACATAAATCACCTGAAATCTCACCTAGAATCCCAATTATGTCTAATATCACTCATTTGCATCATGGCTGTTTATATATATATACAGTACAGGCCAAAAGTTTGGACACACCTTCTCATTCTTCGCATTTTCTTTATTTTCATGACTATTTACATTGTAGATTCTCACTGAAGGCATCAAAACTATGAATGAACACATGTGGAATTATGTACTTAACAAAAAAGTGTGAAATAACTGAAAACATCTCTTATATTCTAGTTTCTTCAAAGTAGCCACCCTTAGCTCTGATGACTGTTTTGCACACTCTTGCCATTCTCTTGATGAGCATCAAGAGGTAGTCACCTGAAATGGTTTCCTAACAGTCTTGAAGAAGTTCCCAGAGATGTTTAGCACTTGTTGGTCCTTTTGCCTTCACTCTGCGGTCCAGCTCACCCCAAACCATCTCGATTGGGTTCAGGTCCGGTGACTGTGGAGGCCAGGTCATCTGGCGCAGCACTCCATCACTCTCCTTCTTGGTCAAACATCCCTCACACAGCCTGGAGGTGTGTTTGGGGTCATTGTCCTGTTGAAACATAAATGATGGTCCAACTAAACGCAAACCGGATGGAAGGGCATGTCACTTCAGGATGCTGTGGTAGCCATGCTGATTCAGGTTGCCTTCAATCTTGAATAAATCCCCAACAGTGTCACCAGCAAAGCACCCCCACACCATCACACCTCCCCCTCCATGCTTCACGGTGGGAACCAGGCATGTAACATCCATCCGTTCACCTTTTCTGCGTCGCACAAAGACACGGCGGTTGGATCCAAAGATCTCAAATTTGGACTCATCAGACCAAAGCACAGATTTCCACTGGTCTAATGTCCATTCCTTGGGTTTCTTGGCCCAAATAAATCTCTTCTGTTTGTTGCCTCTCCTGAGCAGTGGTTTCCTAGCAGCTATTTGACCATGAAGGCCTGATTCACGCAGTCTCCTCTTAACAGTTGTTGTAGAGATGTGTCTGCTGCTAGAGCTCTGTGTGGTATTCATCTGGTCTCTAATCTGAGCTGCTGTTAATTTACGATTTCTGAGGCTGGTGACTCAGATGAACTTATCTTCAGCATCAGAGGTGACTCTTGGTCTTCCTTTCCTGGGGCGGTCCTCATGTGAGCCAGTTTCGTTGGCGCGCTTGATGGTTTTTGCGACTGCACTTGGGGACACATTCAAAGTTTTTGAAATGTTCTAGACTGACTGACCTTCATTTCTTAAAGTAATGATGGCCACTCGTTTGTCTTTACGTAGCTGATTGGTTCTCGCCATAATATGCATTCTAACAGTTGTCCAATAGGGCTGTCAGCTGTGCATCAACCTGACTTCTGCACAACACAACTGATGGTCCCAACCCCATCAATAAGGCAAGAAATTCCACTAAGTAACCCTGACAAGGCACAGCTATGAAGTGAAAACCATTTCAGGTGACTACCTCTTGATGCTCATCAAGAGAATGCCAAGGGTGTGCAAGGCAGTCATCAGAGCTAAGGGTGGCTACTTTGAAGAAACTAGAATATAAGAGATGTTTTCAGTTATTTCACACTTTTTTGTTAAGTACATAATTCCACATGTGTTCATTCATAGTTTCGATGCCTTCAGTGAGAATCTACAATGTAAATAGTCATGAAAATAAAGAAAATGCGAAGAATGAGAAGGTGTGTCCAAACTTTTGGCCTGTACTGTATATATGTATATATACATATATATACACACACACACACACACACACACACACACACACACACACACACATATATATATATATATATATATATATATATATATATATATATATACTTATTTGACCGGGACAATGCAGTCAGACATAGTTGCAGTACAGTGCATAGTTGTGATACATATAGAGTTTATAGCTAGTGCTAATTTTCAACTCCAGTTGGTTGGCTCTTCCACAACATTTCAATACAAAATAAAATATACATCATTTAAAACAATCATATCATACAATGTGTTATATTTAAATGAACAATCACCTCTTCATTCAGGATCTCACCAAAAATTCGAATACTTTTTCCCCCTATAATTGTAAATAAATGTAGGCAGTAAAGGGTTAAATCCTGGCTATCCTGATTTTACTTGTTGCACTTTTCTGCTGATACATGTGTATTTTTTCTCCAGCTGGATCTTTCATGCAGGGTTTGTTGTTGTTTGGGGTATATTTTTACTGGTTGTACTGGTGCTTTTATGTCTGAATATCCTCATTCCTCCACTACAGATCAACCCACGCGCTGTCCTGTGAACAAACTCATCGGTGTGGAGTCTTACAACAGTCAGCCTTCACGATTCTGAGCTGGAGGCTATTTTTAGAAAGTTACGTCAGGGCTCAGCAGAGGGAGCATCTCCCCTTCGGTACCGCGGAGAACCACCACCGTTCTCCGGCAGCGCGTGGACCGGAACCGCGCAGCACCACGTGACCCGGGAGCCCTGGACTGACCGAGCCCCTCACACCGCATCATGGCTGCAGAGGATGCGGCCGCGCGGTCCCGACCCGGAGCTCCGGTGCTCGGCCGGGCTCCGCTGTCTCCGTCCCGCCTGCTGCTGCTCTGCCTCGGCGCCTGCACCGCCTTCCCGGCCCCGGCGCTCGGCTTGCTCGGCTTTCGTCCGGAGGAGACCGGGGCGGAGCTGTCCGTGGAGGACGGGGTGCTGAAAGCCACCGAAGGAACCCGCTTCATGCTGCGGGTTTATTACTCCACCTCCCCGCAGAGGCTCAACCGCACCGCCGGGACCCGCGCGAATAACGCCGCGCCGTGGATCGCCTTCATCGAGGAGCCGAGTCCCGGACGAGAGGGGCAGGTTCACCCGAAGAGGAACATGTGCATGGACAAGAACGCCAGGACGTCCGACATCGAGGTTCTGGGCTCTTTCAAGTCGGCTTCCAGCCAGAACTCGGTGCTGGTGGAGCTTCTGGCCAAAGACCTGCGGAGGGGGGAGAAGGTCAAGTACTACTCCATGTGCGCCTTCGACGGATCCAAGTGGGAACATTACCGGACCAGGGATTTCTGGGTGGCGGTGAAGGAGCGCTCGGCGGTCCCGGACCTGTGGCTGCAGGTGCTGGTGTCCGTGCTGCTGCTCGGACTCTCGGCTCTGTTCAGCGGGTTGAACCTGAGTCTGCTGGCGCTGGACCCGGTGGAGCTGCAGGTCCTCCAGAACAGCGGCACCGACAAGGAGCAGAACTACGCGCGGAAAATCGAGTCCGTGCGTCGGCATGGCAACTACGTCCTGTGCACGCTACTGCTGGGGAACGCCATCATCAACGCCTCCCTCGCGGTGTGGATGTGCCAGATCCTGGGCATGACCTGGCTGTCCACGGTCATCTGCGCCTTCGGGATCTTCTTCATCGGGGAGATCCTGCCGCACTCCGTGGCGTCGCGTCACGGTCTGGCCATCGCGTCCAAGACCATCTGGGTGACGCGGCTGCTGATGGTGCTCTCCTTCCCCATCTCCTACCCCATCAGCAAACTGCTCGACCTCATCCTCAACCAGGAGATCTCCAACTTTTACACCAGGGAGAAACTCCTGGAGATGCTGCGCGTCACTGACCCGTATCACGACCTGGTCAAAGAGGAGCTCAACATCATCCAGGGCGCACTGGAACTGCGCACCAAGACCGTGGAGGACGTCCTGACGCCGCTCACAGACTGCTTCATGCTGGCCTCGGACGTGGTTCTGGACTTCAACACCATGACGGACATCATGCAGAGCGGATACACGCGGATACCGGTGTTTGAGAATGAGAGATCCAACATCGTGGACATCCTGTTTGTCAAGGACCTGGCCTTTGTGGACCCGGACGACTGTACCCCCCTGAAGACCATCACCCAGTTCTACAAACATCCACTGCACTGCGTCTTCAACGACACCAAACTGGACGCCATGCTGGAGGAGTTCAAGAAAGGTGAGAGGGCATCAGGGTTGGGGGTCAGGTCATGACCCTAGGACGAGAATAAATGCACTATACCCTCCTGAGACCCAGCAATGCATTTTTGTCCTCTGTAGTGGGCAAGAGTTTCACAGCTTTACTAAAAAAAAAAAAAAAAAGTCCTCTGAAAAGGACATTATATATAATTTTCTTTTAAATGTATCTGAAAAAAACTGTTGCATTATGCTGTTTCCAATTAAGGCAATTATTTAATGTAAAATGGCAAAATTGTTTACTTACTGGATCTCAGGAGGATATATACACTGAAGAAACACACACAACTTCAGTTATATCTCTATGTCTAACAGTCTTCTTTTCCCTCATTTCTTAAGGACATTTAGTTAAAATGTTCATAAAGGAATGAACAGAAAAACAACAAATTCACATCTTATAAACAGACAGTAACATGGAAATGCCTGCGTTACTGCAGATGTGAAGATGCAGAAGTTTTTTTTGTTTTGTTTTGTTTTTTTTAAATTCTAGTTTAGTTTGAATATGCAACAAGACAAAGTAATCTTACTTAGTCCTTAGAAATAAAACGGGTAGTAAGAATTCATGGAAGAAAACAAAAAAACTAAACTTATACATGTACATGACTTCATTTGCACATTCAAAAAGGAGTGGGAGGAAGTAGAACTTATTTAATCCCACCCCTTCTTCACAAACAGTCTATCCTTTAGCTTTCTATCAGCATAATATATGAAAAGTCAAGTCCCTTAGATCTTTTGTAAGTAATTAACCTCACTTATCATCCTCACCTACACATACATATTGACATACCAGAAAAGTAAATAAATACAGAAGTACATACATACATACATAAATCCTTGAGGGCAACACAAATGAATACACAATAAAGTAAACAATAAGACACAGTAAACAACAACAGATTGGACCCTTTGGCGGCCCGATCTTGGCCCGTGGGCCGTATGTTTGACACCACTGTTGTAGTTAATAATGCTCTGTTTAATTATTTAGATACTGTTGGGTGGTTAAAGTCGAATAATTCTGAATAATACATAATAGGATGAATCAGCAAAGTTGTAAGTAACTAAACTCATCAACTTCATAATGCAGGCCTATGTTCAACAGTTTACTGTCAGTTCAGGGATTCACATTATTCAAGTATTCACTATTAAATCTGAGCATTTATTGTTCCTATGACTCTTGAAAACACTCATAACCTCAATAGCGCCAGAGTCAGCGCTCCCATGTATAAATGAACCTGTGTGGTTGGTGTAAAGTTGCCATGGCAACCTGAGGATGAGGAATAGGTCGCCTTATTTGGTGTCATCGCCTAATTATATTCTTATGTATTCTATTCTACATTCAAATTTGGGACAAATTACAGCTGGATTCATTACTTTCACTTGTAATTAGGCAAGGCAAATTTATTTGTATACACAGGGCAATTCACAGTGCTTTACAAAAATGGAAATGAAACAAGTTAAAAACACACAATTAAAGCATAACCAATAAAACATGAATAATAATCAGTTAAAATAAAGTAAAAGAGAAGAGTGCAGATAGAACCTTTTCAGTTGTTCTATGCACAGTTGAACAGAGCCTGGACTTAAACATCGTCAGAATGTAATTACATCAAAACTACATGTTTTAATATGTTTTACTTCCTAAATGTGGATGCTTGTGAACTCTACTGTTTATAGAGACAAAGTTATTTTTTCATGTCTGTATATTGTTAATTTTTTCCCTTCAACACAATGATGAACCCCGCAGTGAGGGGTTCATTATGTCATCTGGGGTGAAAAAATGTGGTGACATTTAAGCAGAAATGAATGTAAAGGAATCTGAAATGTCCTGTATTTAGGTACAGACATGGTCAGCAGGTTTATGAGGTTATTTGGAAATGTAGTTTACAGAGTATTTGTAGCTCTACAGTTTATGCTTAAAAGTAAATATGTAGTTTGACAGACTTTTGTGAACAGTTGAAATGGTTGTTGAATTTTGTGTGAGTATTTCAAACAAATCTTTAAAAAAAATATGGTTTGGTTTGAATGTATGAAAAGGTGTGAAAGTCAATATGTTCCATTGATTATCTAATGAATATATGTTATGAAGTGCAGAAATGTTACAAATACTCTGTGAACTCTGTAAATGGATTTACCACATCATAGGTTTAGAGGAGAATCTGTTTTGTGATTATAAGGTTTAATTCATTTCATGCATTTCAGGGCTAATTCGGATTTAAAATGTCATATAATTTGCTCAGAAACAGCAGTCAGGTTCCTACATTCATGCAATTTCTGCTTTTTTTTAATACTCATTTCGTGGAAACATTTGCTCAAACACTGGCAGGAGGATAGAGGATGTTGTGTGCAGAGTCCTTTCCTGTATCCCTGGAAGATGTAAACACATTTTGCAGCTCTGCAGCAGCAGAGAGAGAGAGCTGACGGAGTACATTCAGCTGCTTGTGCTGCTTTACTGTACGTTTCAGAGTGGGTGGGGTGCTTCCTGACCAATTGGAGGCGTCGCCTCACTTTGCTGCCTTACTGCATGTTGAGGGAAGCTGCAGAGTCAGCGTTTTCTGTTATTTTCGTTCTTTTTTTTTCTGCTGGGATTGTGGTGAAGGAGGTAAACAGGGAAGGACACCTTGACCAAAGACGTCTCGTTAGTGTCCCTGAAACCACTGGCACCAAAAAGACAGTCGTATTTTAAACATAATGTGTGTGTTAAGCCATTCAGTATTTAGTTTTGAGAAGTTTTAAAGCAGGGGTGTCAAACATGTTCCAATCCGGCCCGAGGGATGAGTTTGCAAAGTGAAAAAATTTACACTGAAGAGATTAACAGTCGAGGGCCACATACAGACCAATGTGATTGCAAGTAAAATAACAGCATGATTATGTATAAATAATGACTCCAAATGTTCTTTGTGCTTTAATGTGAAAAAATGATATTACATTATGCCTATACATAATGACAATTCCACATTTTTCTCGTTTTAGTGCAAAAAAATAACATTAAATTACCAAAATATTTAACTTTAATAACTATCCTTTAGCAATAAAATGTGAATAACCCGAACAAATATGAAGAAGCTGAAATGTCTTATGAAAATTAAGAGAAATTTTAACAAGATCCTGCCTGTTACAAAATGTTTTGTGCCTTTGTAGATCTGATCTGTAATACACATGTATAAATGAAAAATTGAGGCATAATATTATTAAAATTGCACTTATTTTTCTTAAGAAATTTCAGCTTTTTCAGGTTATTCACATCTTTTTTGTTTGGATGGTTTGTAAATGTAAATAATTTGTTAATTAAATGGGGGTTTTTTTCCCAGTAAAACAAAGAAAATTTTGGAGTTGTCATTATATATAGTTTATTATTCTATTATTTTTCTGGTGCGGCCCACTGGAAATCACACTAGGCTTAATGTGGAACCAGCTCCCTTCTCCAGCTGTATGGTGTCATTTCCATATTTCCTGCTGCCTTTGACCTTTGTGTGCATGACTGTGTGTTTCTGCAGTTGTTCACTGGAGTCCTGCTGATTCCACAGCAGCAGGACAAACATAAACATCATTCCTGTGTCACAGTGACACAGAGGGATCTGGAGGAGATAATCCACACAGACCAGAGGATTATAAACTAGGACTTTTCCTGTCACTCTCCCTCTGCTGCACCTTTTCTTCCTTCTATTATGACCCCTTCCAAACAGTCAGTCTTCGTCTGAGCCATTTTATCCTCGCTGGGGTCGCAGGGTGGGTGGGTGGTGGTGGTGGTGGTGGGGTGCTGGAGCCTATCCCAGCTAACTATGGGTGAAGGCGGGGTTCACCCTGGACGAGTCACCAGTTCATCGCAGAGTCGACATATAGAGACGACCAACCAATCACTCGATTTTAGATTAACCAATTAACTTATTAGTGCATGTGTTTGGATGGTGGGGGGAAGCCAGAGTACCTGGAGAGAACCCATGCAAACAAGTGGAGAACATGCAAACTCCACACAGAAAAGTTCGAACCCAGTGAGTGTGAGGTGACTGTGCTATCCACTGCACTGTGTTTGGATTCAGTTTTCAGGAAGTGTTGTACTGGCACAAGGAACAAATGATTACATTTTGGTGGTGATTGGGGGGGGGGGATGACTGATCTGCCTTGGCAAAGGTTTGCGCTCTCCGAGTGCTTTTCTAGTACAATATGAGAACTAGTTGTAGAACAGGAAACATTGGGAGTGAAGATTTTTGCATCGATCTGACCAGTGCAGACTGTAAACTTATCTGAAAACATAACTGATGTAGCTTGGGCCCCTTTTCCACTGCACCTTTCCAGCATGACTCGGCTCGACTCTACACGGTTTTAGCACTTTTCCACTGGGGGTTGTACCTGGTCACTGTACTTTTTGTTCGTATCACCTCCGGTGAGGTTCTGTCCGGGCTGAGTCGGCGCTGAAATTTCACTGCCGGCCACTGATTGGTCAGAGGGAGTGTCGTCACATGTGCTGGTCTTCAGCTTCATACTTCTGTATGGCTTTCATGACTCTCCTTTGCTCTTCAAGCGTGTTTTGTCTCGCTGTTGCTTCTGGCTCTCTCATTTCACCTTTTCTGTGACAAAAAGCCACAGAACGAGCAACAAGTACAACATCACCTCAATATCATCTCCTGTCGTTACTGCTTACTATACAGAGTCAGACTTATATCGCCTAAAAACGACATCACGACAATTTTGACTCCGCTGACCACACCCATCTCATTCGCGCTGAGGTGATACCAGTGAATTGAGTTAAACCGAGCTGGTACAATGCAGTGGAAAGGGGGCTTTAATGTATTTTTTTTACAAGACGTGAAAAAGAAAAACTGCTGGCAAAGTTTTGGTACTCGACGTGAACAGTGACACCTCTTTGAAATGTGGCAAAAAAGATTGTTACAGTAGTGGAATAAAGTTTTTGGACATGCTTAAAATTTGACACAACCTCAAATATTATCATAAAATCTTTCTTGTGTTTCAAAAGCTGTGGCTGCATCAGACAGACACAAATAAATGTAAATGATTTTAGTTTATTAAAAAAAAAAATCACACAACTAAATCATTGACAGTTTCAGCATGTCACGTCCTAGATGTGTTCTATCTAAAAATCCAGTTTTGACCCCGACAGAACTGAGCATGGGCAGAAGGAGCATGTGGGTTTTGAAAATGGAACAGTACTGGGGACAGCTCAGTGACTTAACAGTGATTCATTAATGTAATATATCACATATGCATGGGGTGAATGCAAACTTTTTTCCACCCCTGTATGAGCAAAGGGAGTTGAAGAGGCTGTACCTTTGCTCATGGAAACTAGCAGAGTTTACAGTTTCCCATGTGAAGATGCTGGGGAGGTGGAGCCGAGAGTCTGTGGGTCAGAATAAAGAGGGGTTCTTTGGCTTGAATGCTAAGCAGTGGGCTTCGTCTGGCACAAATAAAACCAGCCAAGTTCTGCCTTCCCCCACCGTGCAGAGCAGAGGCAGCGGCATCCTGGTATGAGGGATTTGACTTTAGACAGATGGAAGCCGATGCATGAATACCGGACGGAGAAAACCCAACCCCCCTGCCAGAAAAGTCCAACTGGAACTGGAACAAACATTATGATTTAAGAAAATAATGAAATAAAAGCAAGCAGATAAAATGCTTATAGAAGAACTCCCTTCATGTTCTATACAATACAAAGTCAGTTTATGTATATGTTTTTAACCCTTAGATGCATGAGTGTCTGGACCCTCCACTCTTCCTAGCGTGGCCAGCCATCCGGTTTTCTCTGTACATTCAGTACTGAGAAAACAGCCTGGAACTGGACCGATCCCTGTGAAATATGCACTATCTATTTTATACCGACTAATCACAAGTCTGGGGGTGGGTGTTTCGTAATGCGTCATATGCACGACTTCTTTTTGTCGCAAGTCAAAGTCAGTTCTAAGTCCGCAACTCTCTTTACAACAGCTGTTGGTTGTTTATGTGATTCAAAAATAAGGATTGAATTACAGATTACACAATGTATTCTCAAGTTTCTCTGATAAAAGCAACAGTAATCATTGACCGAAGTTGCTACTTGACCGCCACCACTGGACGCCATGATGGAAACATGTTGAGGTTTGTTGACATTAGAGACAAATTTCTGTCTCTGTTTTAGTGCAAACACCCCAATAAATTCTGAAAATATTGACATTTACAATCTACCCAAACAAAAAAGATGTGAACAACCTGAAAAAAAAAGAATGTCTTAAGAAACGCAAGCGTAATTTTAACAATATTATGGCTCAATTTATCATTAATACTTGTGCATTACGGATCGGATCTACAAAGGCACCAAACATTTAGTAACAAGCATTAAATTGTTAAAATTGCACTTAATTTTCTTTAGACATTTCAGTTTGTTCATATTTGTTCACCTTTTATTGTTAAGGGAAAGTTTCTTTATGTAAATATTTATATAATTTAATGGAGTTTGTTTTGCTCTAAAACAAGAGAAAAATGTGGAGTTGTCATTATTTATAGGCATAATGTAAAAATCTGTAATGTCATTTTTTGCACTTTGCTAATTCATCCAGTGGGCTGGATTGGAACCTTTGGTGGGCCGGTTTTGGCCTGCGGGCCACGTGTTTAACACCCCTGTAGTATAGAATATATATCAGCAATAGAACTATGTCAAAATCCGTTTTATGAGTGAGTGAGTCCTTTGGTTTTGCTGTAGATTGAATCAAAGGTTCAGATGAAATTCCATTGAAAATGAATGCGGGTCATTTTGACCCACCTATTGGAAGCCTGGGAGAGTAGCACAAAAGCTAACATAATGTGCTGCACACATTTAATCCCCCTCGGCCAAATATAGTGTAAGATTCTGTTGAAAGTTACTGTCCCATAATTTAGATTAGATCGTCTTTGAGTAAATCTTATTACATATATATTTATATGTGAAAGTTCTCAGATATTATAACTGCACAAGGCCATTTGACCTTGAAAAAGTAGGTCAAGGTCACCTATTGTCAATAGGCTTCTGCTCCATGCCAAGATGCTTCCACAGTATAAATTTGGTGCCAATATGTCAATGCGTTCTTCAGATATTGCAATTATGTCGTTGAATGGACAGACAGACGACAAAACGATGACAATACCCCACGGCAGAGAGGTAATAATTTCATAAAATCTATAGAAGGTAAAAAAATAAAAATAAAAATTTAATGGTATGATGTCAATAGCATATTTTTTGAGAAATACCCAGAATATTAAATTGTAACAACTGTTTATTACAAAGATATTGTAAAAACAAAACAAAACAAAAAAACCCCTCACCACCAGGTCATTTTTGACTGACTTATGCATCCAAGAGTTAAACAGATTTATGGTTCAGCTGCTGGGACGTAAAGTATTAGTGACCTAAGAGGCATTTATGTGTTACACTTCTGTTGTTTTCAAGCCACATCTTGACAGAAACATTTGTTTTGTCTTGTATCCTGTCCTCTGTCTTAGTGAATCTTCCAGAAGGCAGAGTATAAAATATTCAGTGAGCTCCACCGCCACAGTTTGTCTCCCCACCATCTGTTGTCTCTTATTCATGTTACTATTTACACATTTTATCTAAGAATCTTGGAATGAAGTATGTTTTTACAGAATATACATCAGAAATGATTGGCAATATTTAAATGTACAAGGAGGCATTTACCAGCTTTTTTTTTTTTTTTTTAAATCTGACTTTTCTCTGCATCTAATCTTTCACAAGTAAATTTTTCTCTGCTTTTTTTTAGTAAAAATCAGGTATTTTTTATCCATAAAATGGTCTCTTCCATCCTCGTGTTCGTTACATTCCTGGTGAAAGGTCCACTTTATAATGTCCTGCAGTGGGGGGTGGGGGGTGTGTGGACTCAGTAGTTCTCAGATAAAACTCTGATACTGGTACAAACACCTTGTAGATCCTTCAGCTGATGGAGTTCAGGCTCTGCTAGTTTTGCACCACAGCTGCTCTGAAATGTCCTCTGGTGTCTTTTCTCCTTCACCAGATTTTTTCCTCTTCTTGTGGCCTGAAGAAAAAAGCGACATTTATTAATTTAAATGAGATACTTCATCTTTGCGCATTAAGTTAAAGCCTCAACTCCCTGGACCTTATAGATCTCTACCTGTATTTATTTATTTTCTGTTAGTCAGCATCATAACTAAAAGCTTAATAACCTTTGAAGACCTCAAACTGTTTTTGTGGCAATCTTTTCTCTTCATCTAATCTTTCCGAAGTGATTTATAACCATTTATTTTAATATAATCCTCTGTATTTTCCATTTTTCAGTGAAAATGCAGTGTTTTCCTACATTTAATTCACTGATCATGTAGATGTTCATAAAAGCTCAGAGTAACTTTAAAGGTTATTATATCACAACAGCAAAAACTGAAGAAAAAGTGACTTTTGCAGCAAAGACAGTAATATTTGAATGCAATAATAAGTCAACCAAACTCCATGGGTTTTACTGGTGAATCATCGTTGTAGAAGATGATGGTGCTTCCATGGTAACTACGGAGCCTCTGAACGTCCAAATGGGTCATATCTGATGACCATGAAAAGATGACAAACTGCATTTACAACAATTATTTACATGTATTGATAGGATTAGTGAATCAACAGGTATTAAACAGTTTACATCAGTAGATACTTCTGGTCAGGAAAGTCAACAGACCCGGTGTGTAGATAGTTACGACAACGTATTAGGACCACATAAGAAAATAAAGATGCTTGTTTTATTTTGAGAATAAAGTCATTATTTAATGAGAATAAAGTCATAGTTTAAAAAAAAAATCCTTATTTAACAAGAATATGGTCATTTTATTTCGAGAATAAAGTCATTATTTAGTGAGCATAAAGTCGTAGTTTTAAAAAAGACCTCATTATTTAACAAGAATAAAGTTGTTATATTTCAAGAATAAAGTCATTATTTAACGAGAATGAAGTCATAATATAATGAGAATAAAGCTGTACCCGTTCATCGAATAATGTAGAACTTGGAACATTTTGTGAAGTTATACTTTCATTTGGGGTTTTACGCACAGCCAAATACTGAACCTATCCCCCCATCAACACATTGCTGCTTCGCTTGTTGCCTTTGCTGTAAAACTGGAAACTGTCGAATTTTCAAAATATTGCGACTTTAATCTCATAAAAGTATGACTTTATTCTTGTTAAATAATGAGTTTTTTAAAACTACGACTTTATTCTCATTAAATAATGACTTTATTCTTGAAATATAATGACTTTATTCTCATGGTGACAAGTGTTTTTTTTTTTTTTTCTTATGTGGCCCTAATACGCCGTCGCAGATAGTTGATAATGTACAATATTTTATATTCTGTTGACTACTACAGACTTTTATGTACTATAATAATGATTTTTATTTATATAGAACTCCTAAAAACAGTAGTTTACAAAGTACTCATAATACTTAACATCATAAAGTTCATCTTATGCAGCGAGAATTAATGAGCCAAGCTATAAGTGTCTCTTGTCGATAATATCAATATTATTTGATGTGTCACATACTGGTCCTGATGTTTTCTTGGCTGAAGGACTGTGAATCTAATGGTAGTGTATGAATGATTATCTCACATTTGTAATATTATTGGATATATGATGTTTTCCCAGGTCATGTATGAAGCATACTTGCCACTTTTTTAATGTTTTAACGTGTGGTTGCATTCCAATCAGACTTGATGCACAAATGCATAACACAAACACACTCATAAAGGCAAAGGATGTGCAGATCCCTCTGACATTGTTATTTAATGCAGGTTTGTGGCTTATTTAAGGCTGTGCTGATCTCATCAGTTGAACTGGGCCTGGCTGTGTTATTTCTGGGTTACATACAAGCCCTTGGAGACACTGGTGATGGTCAGCACATTCCAGGTTTTACAGTTTTCAGAGAAGCTCCTGGCAGCAGCTGTAATCTCAAAGCAGAACAGTGAGCCATGCAAATTTAATGGGGTGTTAAAAGAGTGAATTCAACAAACAGCAGAATTTGGCATCGGAGAGTCAGTGGTTTGACAAGATAATGACCTCTTTCTTTTTCCTCTAGGATACACATTTAAAACGTCATTAGGTATCTGTTGAAGAGCTAATGATGACATGAATGTAGTTTCTGTTGTGAGGTTTCTACAGAGACCTACAACCGTTGGGATTTTATTTGAGCTGTATCTTAAAATTGTGAGTGTTGTTTGCTTTATTTTGCAATCTCAAGATAACACAGACACATAGATACAGTAGACAGACAGACAGACAGACAGACAGACAGACAGACAGACAGATAGATAAGCTTTATTTCAGACTCATGGTCCACCTTAAAAAGCAAACAGATAAATACCAACACAATTAAAAAAAAAAAAAAAACACGATTAAAAAAAGCCCTCTATACTTTCAAGAGGCAGTCATACTAGTGTTTAACAGAGCAGAGATGTTTAACGTACAAAACAATATAAAGGATTAGTCAGCAATAAAATTTCAGTATTTTCTGAAAGATTCAGGTTGAAGCGTAATAACGCATGTGGTCACATGATCAGGTCAATCAAGATATACCCTCTCAGATATTAAATCCTGCATTTTATTTGTACTTGATTTTTAGTAGGAAAAATGTGTGATGTTTTAATTATAATGAAATATATATTGAATCATTAAAAAATGTTTCTTATTAGTAATTTATTTACTTTTTTTTTTAATCAATTACCAGAAATTTCAGGTGACCCCATTTGAATTCCGGGCAACCCCACGTGGGGTCAAGACCCCAAGGCTGAAAAAGGCTGAATTATGTGAATCAGCTTAAGGTTGCGGCAAAAGAAAGACTGATTTATATGATTATGAGTCGTTGAGTCAGAGAATGGGGTTCAGTAGATAGATAGATAGATGAATGGATGGATGGATGGATGGATGGATGGACGGATAGATAGGCAGATAGACAGACCACCACTCCACAGAAACAGTCATACCACATGGACAATAAATAAATCAATGCAGTGTAAGTAGCTAAGAATAAGTTAGATAAAAAAGAAAGTAGAATTAAAGACATAATGTGTTTTCTACCTATCACATAAAAACATAAATGCATAAAAACATGAAAACCCCCCAAGGACCAAAGTGTTCTGGAGCTTCTACCTCCTATACATCCCCACCCAGCTACTCCTCTTCCCATCTCCTCCCACCCCCCCTCCCACTTAAAGAGTGATATCTTTAATAATTTTCATGTTATAAGCCATTAAAATATGGAACATTGTAAGTAAAGGCAAACTTGTAATACTTCAGAAATTCAAATATCTACATTTCTCAAAACCGTGAACAAACTTAGTAAACATTGTCCAGAGCAAACTACATCTAAAATTTGAAATTGAATCTGACCAGTAGTTTTATCAGAGAAGATGTTTGAAAAAATTGCTAATGGAGAGGACAACATCAAAGACGATGACCAGCACAGTGCCTTCACAGTAGCTCATGGCCTATTGGCCGGTGAACTAAAAACCCTGATCAGTTCTGGAAGAAGATTCTCTGGACAGAAGAAAAACTTGTACCAGAGCGATGGTGAAGTCTGGAGGATGAAAGGAACAGTTGATGATCCAGATTAGAACATGTCATGTGTCCAACATGGATCAGTGTGATGTCATGGACATGTACGTCCACCAGTTTCAAAAAAGAAACAAAACAAAAATAATCAAGAGAGATTCTGTAAATAGAGGGATTATATTTAAAATGGTTGGAATTCTGAAATGATTACTGTAAGGTTTGTAGAGAGACGTTTCACCACTGAACGGTCCCAGAGCATTTACAGCACGTAATCTGTAAATCTGTCTGTTCTGTATGGAAGGCTGACCCACTTAGCTGAACGAAGCACTGCCAGAGCCTCTGTGTGTGTGTGCTTGTGTGTGTGTGTGTGTGTGTGTGTAGGTGTGTGTGTATGTATGTGTGTGTATGTATGTGTGTGTCGGAGGTAGTATTTGGCAGGCAGAGAGTGTAGAAGCACAGTGTGGATCTGGATCTCAGTGAAAATTTACTTTGGAGCCAGAGTTGATGAGGAGGAGCTACAAACAACGACTCACTCTGTTTTCTGTTACTGTGTGTGTGCGTGTGTGTATATGTGTGTGTGTGTGTAGGTGTGTGTGTATCTGTGCCTGTGTGTGTGTGTATCTGTGTGTGTACATGTGCCTGTGTGTGTATGTGTGTGTCTGTGTTGCATATACACCATCAACGTGTTTGTGTTGGATATTTGTGCTCATGTACACATTTTGTGACAGTTCAGAGGCTGTGAATTCTGCATCAGTGTGATGACTGGTCCAACAGGCTACAGCTTAGTCCAGGTTTAACCTGTAGATGTACGAGTGTCTGGACCCTCCGCTCTTCCATAAATGGGTCAAAAATGAACCCTGTTAAAATCAATGTGTTTTTATGCCACATTTGTCATGTTAGAAATAATCGTTTGTATTGGTCCACATAAGAATGATTTCATGTATGAACAATTTATTTATTTATTTATTTATTTATTTTTTACATTTTTAGCAATTTTAGAATGTTTTTTTCAAATATTTTGAAAATTTGAAACGCGAAGTATATATAGTAGCCTATATAACATATCCTTCTGAGACCAAGCAATGCATTTTTGCCGTCAGGAGGAGACAAGAGTTTCACAGCTTGAAGGAGAAAAAAAAAAAAAAATAGGCAATAGCTCCTGCCACAGTACTGTGGCACAAAATATGGATGTGTCTATTGCCACAGAGCCAATCAAATGTTAGCATTTGTACTGTGACAATAAGCAGTAACAACATTTTGTTGCCACAGAGCCAGTCATGGATACTGTTCCATGAACTCATTAGCCTCTTGTTGCCACAATACTGTGGTGATATAAGGAAACAGTACTTTTGGAGAACGAGTCCCACTGTGGAAAAATCTTACAACACCACCCATGCTTAGAGATATCAATATATTTACTACTGAGCACTGATAGGAACTCATATATGGATGGATGGATGGATGGATGGATGGATGGATGGACGGACGGACAGATGGATATCTCCACATTTTTGTTCAAACAAAGCTTAGGATTCATCTTCATTAGACCTGTATTCAGGACTTTATTTTTTTCCCCTTTCATTTCATCTCGACAGACCAGAATGTAACTGCTGTACTCTCTTATTGTAGATCAAAGTTGTTTCCTGATGTTTAGGTCAGATTTAATTTTTTACTCGATAGCTTTAGGCATTTTTAATTGTAGTGAGATAAGAAACCTTAACATAGTCACAATCAAGTAAAAGTAAAACTGCATGAAACCTCTACTTACTTCTAAAAACATTAGTGGTTAATTCAGTCCCTCCATCAGGTACATTTTGGCTTTGGTATAAAGACTCAAAAACACACACATCCTTCCTGCTGTCTGTTTCTAAATGAACCTATCTTGAATAAATGAGTCCTAAATCCCATTTAGGATCCTGTCAGCCTGGCTAAAGACTGCCCGGATTGGTTTTGTTTCCCTGGATGCATTACATTGTTTTGTTTTTTTTTTCTTTATCCCGCTCTACAGAGGTTATAAATGATCCCAATTATTTTTGGTGACGCCCTGAAATTTTCCCTCTGAAAACACACACCTATCATCCAGGAAAGTAGGCTGTAGTTGTGGAATCTGAGAGGATTTATATGATGGATTGTGTTTTTGCATCCAGGGACTGATTTTTATTGAATCCACCCGTCCTGCCGCTACACCCACTCCATTCAATTCCTGCTGTTGTTCCACTTACTGAGCATCAAGCTGCACAAATCCACTCCCACTCACTCTCTGAGTCATACTGTACATCTAACAGGAGACTACACTGATCCAATCCAAAACCAAAACATATGAAAACACAACTGTGAAAAATAAAGATAAAGACTATAATTGTGACTTTTATGTCTTTTTGTTGTAGGAAAGTCCCACCTGGCCATCGTGCAGAGGGTGAATAACGAAGGCGAGGGCGACCCTTTCTATGAGGTGATGGGTATCGTCACCTTGGAGGATGTCATCGAGGAGATCATCAAGTCGGAGATCCTGGATGAGACAGACCTCTACAGTAAGCCTTGAAAACAAACAAACATCCACATCCACGCTCCACATGTTATTATTATTTCTTTACCGTCTGTGTCGGTTTGTGTCTGCCCCATCAGCCGATAATCGCACGAAGCGTCGCGTTTCTCACCACGAGAGGAAGCAGCAGGATTTTTCCATCTTCAAACTGTCAGAGAATGAGATGAAAGTCAAGATTTCACCTCAGCTCCTCCTGGCTACGCATCGCTTCCTCTCCACAGGTACCCACCAATTAGCTCAGTGTTCAGTGGGCGTTTTCACTCAACAAACCCACTGAGAGCGAAAAAGAGCCAAGAACCATCAACCAGACTGAGGAGATATTATCCACAACTCTCAAACGTATAATGAGTCTGGATTCAGGGTTTAAAGGTGGGGTGTGAGATGTTGTCCTGGAACATTTTTTACTATATTGCTTAAAATCCCCTTCACACCCCGATTACAACCAATTAATTAAATGCTCTAATACAAAAATAAAAAATGTAGACACCTGTGGAACAGACAGGACTGAAAACACACCATCCAATCATTTTAAGCACCCAGTCGAAATGATTTAACGGTGATATGTCTATCAAACTCTACTGCCATTTGTCCCTCCCCCCTCTGCGTGTACCCCTCTTCGTGCGTGAATTGTGCGTTCTCAGAGGTTTGGAGTACTTTGTTCAGGAAACAGAGCCAGAGTCAGAGCTTGGCTATATTAGTTACATTAGGATGGAAAGTTCACTGGCAGACTGTTTTGTCACTAGCATAAATCATTACGTTAGTCAGATAGGTATGAACTGGGGCTGTTCTGTAAGAGCAGGGGTGTTGGAGGAGACTGAATGAGGTATGCATGGATCGGGGCTGGAGCTGGGCAAATTGTTGCTGTGCAGCGTTTGTGAACCCTCGGGAACAAGCATTGCACGTGCCAGTACTCTGGAGGCGTGGTTTTGGGGGGATGTCTGAAGAAAGGGGTTTGGACTTTTGAATTGAGTATTTTCAAAATGTAGCTTAATCAAACTGTTTTTTTAACATCTCATACCCTACCTTTAACATCTAAAAAGGCAACATGACATATTTATATTGTCAAAGGTTAGTGTTTTAGGCAGTATTATGTCCAGTTTAACCCATAAAGACCCAGTGCTACTTTTGTGGCAGTTCTCAAATGAAATTTACTCTATATTTTACCTTTCTTAAAATTTATATTGTCCTCTTTATTTTGCATTTTGTCAGTGAAAATCTTGTATTTTCCTATATTTAATTCACTGATCATATAGATGTTCATTAAAGCTCAGATTAAAGTTGAGGGTTCTTATATCAGAAACCGAGAAAACTGAAGAAAAAGTGACTTTTTCAGCAAAGCTATTAACCCATAAAGACCCAGTGCTACTTTTGTGTTAGTTCCATTTTTCTCTATATTTAACTTTTCTTAAGTGATTCATCACCATTTATTATAATATTATCCTCTGTATTCATTAAAGCTCAGATTAAAGATGTCATCAACTGAACATGAAACAAGTGTCTCCATCCACTGTCATTGATCCAACTCCGTGGGTTTTACTGGTGAATCAATGTTGTAGAAGATGATAGTATTTCCATGGTAACTACGAAGCCTCTGAACATCCAAATGGGTCATATCTGATGACCATGAAAAGATGACAAACTACATTTTACGCCAGTTATTTACATGTATTGATGGAATTAGTGGATCAACAGGTATTAAACAGTTTAGATCAGTAGATGGTTTTGGTCGGTGGTGGATATTTGGGTCTTTATGGGTTAACTATAAGAGAGTTGCTTTTGAAGTATTATCTTACAAAGAGGCCAATATGCCATTTACATCAAAACCATTCCATTTCAGAGGTGGAACCCTTCAAACCAGCTCACATCTCAGAGAAGATCTTACTGAGGCTCATCAAACATCCCAGCGTCGTCCAAGAACTCAAATTTGATGAAAAGAACAAGCGAGCGTCGCAGCACTTCCTTTTTCAGAGGAACAAACCAGTGGACTATTTCATTCTGGTGCTGCAGGTATCTGCATTCATTTTTAACACTTATATTTATGTTCTGGATTATCCGTGTTTTCTTTTCTAAATCACAAAACGTACAAACAAACCAGATAATCTTTGATCACATCCCCCACACTGAACAATTCCATCATGTTGCAGATAAGTTCAAAGAAACATACGTGTTATAAATGTATATTGTATTTATTTGTTTAGGGACATGTTTGTAAGTTAGATTATTGCCACAAACCTATGGCCTAAGTTAAAGTTCAATGCCTGTCCTTACCTGAGCTTAAAAAATATGTGAAACCTAATGTGTTGACAGTATAAACACAGTCACTGTTTTTTCAACATTGAGTGGAAAATGTGATTTTTCACATCACGTTGCCACAAACTATAAATAATCTAACAATTGAGAGGAGACTGACAGGGTATTTTTGCCCAATAGACACAATATTTGACTATCTGTCTGTATACAGTTGAGGCAAAAAAAAGAAATTGAGATCAATTTTCTTTTCATTTTTTTTTCTCTCTCCCTCCCCCCCTTTTTTCATTTTTTTTTCATTGTCTTAATTTTCTTTTCATAAGGTTTGCTGCTTCCATTTTTTTGTCATTTTTCCACATGTTTCTGATGTGCCCTGAAGAATAATCAGAAGCTATTGAGAAGAATTTTATAGGCAAATAAATCATATTTATACAACGTGTAAATCTGTATCACTGCTAAAACTTTTGACCACAACTGTACATCTGAAAACCTGTTCCAAGACACATATGCGGTCATTATTGTCATTATTGTATAGACTTAAATGAAGTGGGCAGAGAACAGCACCTTGTGGGATTCCTGTTTTAGTTGTTAGGAAATATAATTTTTCAACAAAACACAACAGTGGTCTCACAATCGTGAACTTTTTTTTTTTTTTAAATTCAGGAATCTAGTTTATCTTCTTGGAAGATTTTGGGGGAAAAAAACCTACCTTTTCTAAAAATGTCAAGTAGAAATGTTGGACCCAATTGTGACAGTCTTATGGGGCTGAGGGTAAACAATAGATATTTTATATTGAACAGAGAAAAAATTTATGAACCGCTGGCTCAAAAACAAAACACATACAGTATGTGTATATCAGACCACACAATGGGTTCATGAAACCAAGACCAGGTACAGTCAAAGAACACCAAGAACAAAGGTTAGAAAACTGAAATCCTGACTTATGACATAATACAGTACAGTACATTTCTCTTGGTATAATCCCAGGTGTTTAGGAACTTGGTGTAGTAATAACTAAATCTACCAAATTTCTTCAACTTCTCAATAAGATTCTATGTTATTTAGCCATTTTTGTAAAACCAGGGGGCGATTGTCCCAGAATAAGCCTTTTTACTATTATCATATCAAATGTGAAGCCTTTTTTAATGCTGGATTAGCATTAGGTGTCTGCTGTACATGTCACAGAATAAATGAAAAATCCTTGAACCTGTCAACTTACATTTACTTGCATCCATGTTTCAAGACTCCCAGGAATTAAGCAGCTTGGAAATGTCCTGACTCATGTTCTCTGACTCTTTTCTTCAGGGTCGTGTGGAGGTGGAGTTCGGTAAAGAGGCGCTGAAGTTTGACAACGGAGCTTTTTCTTACTTCGGGGTACCTGCTATCATGCCGACAGGTACAAAAACACCCACACAACATGGATTTACTGTGTATTCACTGAGTTACTCACCAAACGCCTTACTAACACAGTTTAAAGACCTGTTTCGTTTCTTCACTAAAGTCTAAATCGTTCATAACACTGGCTGAACATCATCTCTCTACCAGTAAAAGCTTTATAGACCAAGCTGTCATAATGCTAAACTGTCACTCACCACTTTCACCACCAACACGTCCAAAAGGGAAAGCAATGAGAACATTTCACAAATAAACACTAACGCCTACGCTCGGACTTAGTCACTTTCTACTCCTGTTGACTTCTCATCATGTGGACAAAATATACTTATTTTTATTACATGTCAACAAGTTCAGAAATCTTAGTAGCCCTTGTTTTGTGCCTTGTTGTTCCCCTAAATTTCCATAAGTACAGTGTTTGTTTTAGTACTTGTACACAGGGTGCGATCTGTAGAGGATGGGGGGCATGAACCCCCCCTCAGGTTTTTACATCCCTACTTCTGCTCAATGAATTTCATCCTCGGGGAGGACAACCAACCAATTAAAATAACAGGCAGGTTTCGACAGTTTTCTTACACCTACAGTATATCCTACATTACTGGCACTAATGTTCACCTGAACCAAACTGTCAGCAGTCTCAGAATTCATGAACGTCCCCATGTACTGGGGCGCCGTAAACGGGGGGGGTGAACGTGACAAATCTATGGGGCCCAGGATTTGTGTTTCCAGTGGATACAGGTTAGAAGTTGTGAAAGTTTTGTGTAAGATCCGCTGTATAATAGAGGAATAGAACGCGGGAGTTGGACGTTGAAAGTATATAAAGTTTCACTTTCATTTCACACCAGTGTTAGTTATGTCAGTTATGAACCCCCCACCCACACTCTGACAAAAAAAGAAAAAAACATTCCCCCTTCTGTGTTTTTTAACAAATAATCGCGCCCTTCTTGTACATACAGTACACATGCTATATCGAGGTCTGGAGGAGGTCATAGGTAATTTTAAGAAAGTAATATTTTATGCATTTTGTCTCAGATCATTGTGAAGGGGACTGCAACCCAGATGAGAGCAGCATATCTGTGGTTTTGTTACTTTTGCCATTTATTCATAGACTATAAAATCACATAAACACTAAGGGGGTTTTCACACTGCATACCCGAGTCCGTATCCCAGTACACTGTACACTGACTTAATTTTCTATAACACTTTTTTGGGCACTCAAAGCACTTTACATTATTGACCCATTACTCATTCACTCTCACACTCCCCCCCTGGTGGTGGTAAACTACACCTGTAGCCAGTTGTCTTACCTCTGCTGAACATACCTGATGTGTTACTTACAGGTGTTTTTCTCTGTAAAGTCCACAGGTCTCCGTCTCGCAGCAGTGGTTTGGACCGGTCTGAGTCCATGTTGTACGGTGGAAGCATGGGTCAGCTGAACGGAGGGGGCGGAGTCTACCTTCCAGACTACTCCGTCAGACAGCTCACACACCTGCAGATCATCAAGGTCAATTGTGGGAAAACTTTAGCATCCCATTAACACTCTGATATCAGTACAATGTGTTAACAGATTGTGCAGAAGCCATATGTACGTTTTCTTTTTGTATTTGTGGGTGTGGTTTGGATCTGAACACTGTATTGGTTCTCAGGTGAGGGGTGTGTCACTGTGGGTGTGTTGTCAGTGGTTATTTGTAATTGCACTCACCTGTTCTCCTGGGCTGGTGTTTTGTACATGGCGTGGGGTGAGTGACGGGAGTGAAAATTTCTGTTGACCGCTACGTTGCGCTACACCACGTGGTTCCCAACCCCATTTTAACATCACAAATTTCTGGCAACCCCAGACATTCAAAACAGAGACTTTTTTTTTTTTTTTGCTAAAATTAATTTGTTTTTGATCATGTAATAGTTTGCTATACTATGTTGCAAATAAACATTAATTTTAGACGACATTTAGTCTGTATAATGTATATTATTATGGACGGAAGCAGAAAAGCCAGGTGTAGATTACTGCACAAAGGGAGAATTTTATTTTCCCTGGTCAGGATATGTACAGTCAGTCCAGCTTGGATTTACAAGGCTGACAATTAATACTGAACAAACAAGAAGTCAAACTATGAATTATGAAAGAGCTGCAGCATCTGAAACTGACCACAATGAACATTTGAAAGATAAAGAGTACCACAGTGCTTCAGTTTCAGCTTCACAGTTTGTCTTTTATGGATTTGGATTGTCTCTCTCAACACACCCAGAGGTTGCACTAGACATTTTTATTGTCCGTCATTTTGACGGACAGGGTCATAAAAATTCCGTCATAACATATTATTATCTGTCATTTCAAATTTTTATTTTTTAATGATAATGAAATATATTTAGTAGTATTTGATGTTCAAAAACATCTCACTGATGCAGCAGCTGTAGTTGCTGCTGGCTGATAAACCAACGTGATATCATGACTCGCATAATTATATACGTCACTTTTAATTGGTGTGTTATCTGTAGACGTTCTAAGCTTTCCTTGTGTATGTTGACGCAGTGTCAAATACCATGCACTGAGGGTTCAGGTTATGTGAACCACAGATCTTGGCACAAATTGACAAATAACACATGAAAGGTAGAAAATGCGTGCATATAGCACACCAAATGCCATCAGAACTGGAGTATTCCTTGCTTGTCCGTCATCCTTCACTGCATCAGTCCCTCTTTTTTCACCGCGTTTATCAATGCCATCACATTTACTGGGCTTTTGAAAATAACTAAGGAGACTCGGCTGTCTTCACATTTTGCACTAGCACAGTAGAATGTAATTTTGGCTAAAGTTAGCTAAACAACGACACAAGACTGGACACTGACTGATTAATATGCACACTGGCACCAACTGGACAGGGGGTCTACTACAGGTGGACTAACTGGACAGGGTCTACTACAGGTGGACTAACTGGACAGGGGTCTACTACAGGTGGACTAACTGGACAGGGGTCTACTACAGGTGGACTAACTGGACAGGGGTCTACTACAGGTGGACTAACTGTGGACAGGGGGTCTACTACAGTTGGACTAACTGGACAGGGGTCTACTACAGGTGGACTAACTGTGGACAGGGGGTCTACTACAGGTGGACTAACTGAACAGGGGATCTACTACAGGTGGACTAACTGTGGACAGGGGGTCTACTACAGGTGGACTAACTGGACAGGGGGTCTACTACAGGTGGACTAACTGGACAGGGGTCTACTACAGGTGGACTAACTGTGGACAGGGGGTCTACTACAGGTGGACTAACTGGACAGGGGTCTACTACAGGTGGACTAACTGAACAGGGGATCTATTACAGGTGGACTAACTGTGGACAGGGGGTCTACTACAGGTGGACTAACTGTGGACAGGGGGTCTACTACAGGTGGACTAACTGTGGACAGGGGGTCTACTACAGGTGGACTAACTGAACAGGGGATCTATTACAGGTGGACTAACTGTGGACAGGGGGTCTACTACAGGTGGACTAACTGGACAGGGTCTACTACAGGTGGACTAACTGTGGACAGGGGATCTACTACAGGTGAACTAACTGGACAGGGTCTACTACAGGTGGACTAACTGAACAGGGGATCTACTACAGGTGGACTAACTGTGGACAGGGGGTCTACTACAGGTGGACTAACTGGACAGGGGGTCTACTACAGGTGGACTAACTGGACAGGGGGTCTACTACAGATGGACTAACTGGACAGGGGGTCTACTACAGGTGGACTAACTGAACAGGGGATCTATTACAGGTGGACTAACTGGACAGGGGTCTACTACAGGTGGACTAACTGAACAGGGGATCTACTACAGGTGGACTAACTGTGGACAGGGGGTCTACTACAGGTGGACTAACTGGACAGGGGGTCTACTACAGGTGGACTAACTGGACAGGGGGTCTACTACAGGTGGACTAACTGGACAGGGGGTCTACTACAGGTGGACTAACTGTGGACAGGGGGTCTACTACAGGTGGACTAACTGGACAGGGGGTCTACTACAGGTGGACTAACTGGACAGGGGGTCTACTACAGGTGGACTAACGGTGAGTCATTTGACTGCAGTACTGCTGTTGTATTCAGTGTAGTTGTGAACAGTGGTGCTGTTGGTTCTACACAGGTAGGATGCTGGTATGGAATGTTTGATGCCTTGTTAAGAGAGAGACAGACCAGCGATCCTGCGAGCAGGATCTGTTCACAGTGTTGTGTGAAACTTTCTTTGGTAGATTACCCTCAGTATTTTCATCTGTCAAAATGACGGACGGCCTTCAGAATTTTCCGTCATTTAAAGAAAAATCCATTAATGATGGAATATTTTTGGTTAATGCGACCTCTTGAACTCACCATGTATTTTTATTTTAGTAAGTTGTTTGTTTTTATTTTTATCAATTACTAGAAATTTCAGATGACCCCATTTGAATTAATTTGACCCCACGTGGTGTCCTGACCCCAAGGTTGAAAAACACTGCACTCCACCGTCTTGCTTTGCCTTTATTATCTTTGCACTTACAACTGTAAGTTACTGGAACTTCTGCATTGTGAAATAGAAATAAAGGTGTTAAACACTTCCAGAAACAAGGATGGAGTTTGGTGTGCACGTCACAGTTTTCTCCCACTGCGGCTGATCGTTACTTTTGTGGTTCCTGGTTAGACTGTATATTATGACATTTGTTATTACCCCACCCCCCGAAGGGGAGGCAAGGGGTATTTTTTTTGGTTCAGTTTGTTTGTTTGTTTGTTTACACTCTAGCAGCAAAACTGTTGGTTGTATTCATACCAAATTGTGTTTATAGATTACCAGTGACCCAGAATAGATCTTATTACATTTTGGGAACATTAAGTCAAAGTTTCAGTTATTTATTAATTTGTGAATCTTTTTTTTCCCAATTTACTTATAAAGGGTGAAATTTCACATGTCTGTGGCAGCAAAACTATTGGTTGAATTCATACCAAATTGACTTTATAGACTGCCAGTTACCTAGAATGGATCTCACTACATTTTGGGAACAGCAGGTCAAAGTTCAAATTTTTTATGAATTTTTAAAATCTTCCCATTTACTTATAATGGGCGAAATATGAGCAAGGGGCGGGGTTTGTTGTGAGTGGCACCACTTGTTATTGTTTTGTAGCCCAGACCCCTGTTAGAAACAACACCTGAATTCAATGTGTCCAAAAACATTTGTTCATATATTGTATCATGAATAGTTCTAAAGCAGGGGTGTCAAACTCTGGTCCTCGAGGGCCGGTATCCTGCATGTTTTAGATGTTTCCCTCTTCTAGTCCACCTGATGGTCGTTATCAGGCTTCTGCAGAGGTGGATGATGGGCTTATCATTTGAATCAGGTGTGTTGGAAGAGGGATACATCTAAAACATGCAGGATATCGGCCCCTCGAGGACCAGGATTGGACACCCCTGCTCTAAAGTAATGACCTCTTGACCTGAGCATCTTTTCTTCACACATTTTTGCAGTAAAATCAACAACTCAGTATCTCAAAAAGTAATCCGGCTCACGGTTTGTGGGTGTTTAGTGTGATAAAACCAGTCAAGAGGCCTTCAGGGACTTCACATAAACTGAGCTACTTTATTCCCTGTTCTTGCTTGAAAATACCCATAATCCTCTGTTCACATGCACCAGATCACTCGGAGCCACTACCAGAACGCTGTGACGGCCACCAGGATGGACAGCTCCCCTCAGACCCCCGACGCCGACACCCGTCCCACCGACGGCAACACCCCGACCCCTGAGCCCCCGGCCTCGGAGCAGACCGCCAGACTCCTGCCCCCCGACCCCACTGCTGCCGCTACCACCCTGATGCCCCCCCCCAGGGAGCCCGGCCGACCCAGCTCCGCCCGAACCCGCACACAACAGTCCAGCGTCCCACACAGCACCTCACTGCTGAACGAGAAGAATCGCATCGTCCGTGAGTAGCCTACAGAGGGAGGGGGGTCAAGGTCAAACCCCCCCTCCTTCATCTGAGAGCTTTCCTGGATCCAGTTTGGTGGAAGTTCAACAACACACAGAAGTGTTTTAAAAGTCAGTTTGAAGAGAAATGAACAGAAAAAGGCTGAAGGAGATATGATTTATGCTAGATTCACCAGCAGATTTTCAGATTAGAAACTGGTTTTCTGTTACGAAATTATTAAAACATGGACGGTATTGAACAGGGGTGTCAAACTCAAGTTCAGTTGAGGTTCCACATTCAGCCCAATCTGACCAATTTGAAATAATATCATAATAACCTATAAATAATAAACTACAAATGTTTCTTGTTTTAGTGCGAAAAATTAAAAGTGCAGTTTTAATAATATTATACCTCAGCTTCTCATATTACACACATTACCACTTACAGATCACAGTGGATCCACAAAGACACAAAACATTTAGTAACAGGCAGAATAATGTTAAAATTACACTTATTTCTCTTAAGAAATGTCATGTTGTTCATTTCTGTTTAGATTATTCCTGTTTTTGTGAGAGGATAGCTTGTAAATGTAAACATTTTCATCATGTAATATTACTATATTTTACACTAAAACAAAGAAAACAGATCGGAGTTGTCATCATTTATAGGTTATAATGTTATTATTTTACTGACCCAATCCACTGGAGATCAAATTGGGCTTTATGTGACCTCCGAACTAAAAAACATTACACTCACCTAAACTACTGGTTATTTTTTAGTCTGTCTAAAGGCAGATTTATTTTACCTGGCAACACATGATGGCTAAAATATGATTGGACAAACACTGGAACATACACATACACTACTGAAAGCAGTGCAACCAAGAGAAAAGTTACAAAATAAAGACAATAGACTACTGGGAATAATTGAATACATTTTCACTAAATAAATACAAAAGTGTTGTGTGTAAATGTAGGGCAGTGAATCTGATTCTTTAGGCTGACGGTCCAACACTGACCAAAGGGTGTAATGAAATAGAACTAAATACTTTTATTCAAGTACTGTGATGAAGTATAACCAAGGGTAAAAAAAAAAAAATTACAAACACACATTCACAGGAACCCAGAAAACAATGATTTCTACATTGACTTGAACTTGCATTTCATAGCAGATTATATGAAAACAAAATATTTAATATTTGATCGGGTAAGCTTCATTTCATTTGTAAATATACAGCCATTCAGTCCTGTAACTTAGTCTATATTAATGTGGGCTAAAAGCTTCTATTAGGGTAATCTGTGATCTATGATAAATGACAACAGCAAAAACTGTCGTTTATTTCTATGTTACAGAAGTACATGGGCTCAGCATTACTTTAACAATCCTTTGTCAAATACTAAAATATGTTCTTCGATCAACAAATCCATTTTGGAGGCATTGTGACGGACCATCACACAAAGCAAACAACTAGTGAAACCATTCTTCCACCACTGATCTTGGTGGGCTACTGGTTTTGATGTGTTTCTGTGTGTTTGTGTTGTAGGCAGTAAGTCTGACGGCCAGAAGAGTCCCAGTGATTCAGTGTTTCTCAGGATGGATGAGATCCCCTACATCAGAGAGGACAGATCTGAGACTGACACACAGGCTGGTACGGCAACACTTCAGACATTCACTGAAACTAACAGTCTGATCGATCACAACAATAACATAATAAACAGTGGGACTCACAACAGAGGAGGAAGATCTGCTTCAAATATAAGATCCTCAGTGGAGCGCTAGTCTGAGGACAAAACGCGTTATAATAGGAGCATGTTGTAAATTTCCAAGTTGACCCTTAGATGCATAAGTGGGTCAGTTTTTTTTTTGTTTTTTTTTAATTATTATTGTAACCTTTCTTTAACCAGGAAAAAGCTCATTGAGATTAAAAATCTCTTTTTCAAGAGTGCCCTGGCCAAGACAGCAGCAGCAGAAGTTACACAGAATGGAAATCACAGTCATACATCCACACTAAAAATATACATAAACACAATGAAAGTCAGTACTAAAAACAGACTTAAAACTGATAAGAACATACATATAAAACATCACCATTATCTTAAAAGGGACTAAAAGTATAATAACAATGTTCCTTAAAAGCATCTCAAAGTCAAAACCAATTCAATTAATTAGAAAAAACATCTACACCCAGATTTGTCCTTTTCCCACTGATTTAAAATGACTTTAAATGTATTAAAAGAGACCAGTTCATTCAGTTTAATGTCCTTCTGTAGGTGGGTCCAGGCAGTGGGAGCAGAATGTTTAAAAGCTTTCTTTCCCAGTTCTGTTCTGACTTTTGGAACCCATAAAGATAACAGATCCTGGGACGGAGACTGTAATGACCCAGTGAGGTTGTTATCTTGCCAAATGTGGGTAATGAAAAGTTATCACTTCACATTCCAGGTATTCCTCAAAAAACATGTTATTGACATCATGCTATTTAAATTTTTAACTTACCTTTTATAGATTTTAGGAAAGTCAGTTTTGTTTTACTACCCCAAGCTTCCATAGGTGGGTCAAAATGACTCGCATTTATTTTCAGTGGAATTTCATCTGAAGCGTTGATTCATTCTACATTCATTTATTCATTCATTCATTCATTCATTCTACAGCAAAACCAAAGGAGGTGTGGACACCACAAACCAGACGGTTTACACCTACACCTGCAAATGTAAAACACAAAGGGTTAAAAAGTTTTTTAAAATAGTAAAAAAAAAAAAAATTAAGAAAAAAAAAAAAAATCAAACGTAAAATCATTCTTTTGTGGACCAAACTATAATACAAACTCACACACATTTGTCTTACTTGGCTCACATCCTAATAAAATCACTGCACAGTGGGAAGAAGAATTATGTCGAACCATTGAAATGTCCTAGTTGCTGCCCCCTCCCCCCCCCAAGGGGAGGCAAGGGGTATTGTTTTTGGTTTGGTTTGTTTCTGTTTTTTGTTAACACTCTAGCAACAGAACTATCAGTTGAATTCATACCAATTTGGTTTATAGATGGTCAGAGACCCAGAATAGATCTGATTACATTTCGGGAAAAGTAGGTCAAAGTTCAAATTTTTTTTAAATGAATTTTTAAATCTTTTTTTTCTCCGATTTATTTATAATGGGTGAAATTTCAAATGTCTATAAAACATAAATTTTGTTTCAATTTACTTCAGACTTGGCACATATATAGAGGCAATCAATATGCTGACATGAGCACACACACAGACATGATGACATCAGCTGGATCGATGCCAAAAAAAGCTACAATACGTGTGAGGGGTGGAGTTTGTTGTGTCTGGAACCACTTGTTTTTTTCATGAATTGGTCACAAAATGTGATCTGACCTAAGCTACAAGTACAGACAAACACAAATGTTCTTAACCTACCACACAAACAGTTTTATTTCCTGCCTTTATTGACCACAGCTATTAAAAAGTCACAAAGTTGCTGGAAAAAATAAATGTAAAAGGAACGGTTTTTGTCTGTACATTGAGTTTGTCTGTACATATGACTTAGATGCAGATCAGAAGGAAATTTCAAATGGTCACACACTTTTGTTGCCATTGTATGTTGTAATAGTAATGGTAGTTTTTTTTATCCTAGTACCTTAGATTAAAAACAATGTAGTCACTGTTTTTTTTTTTTTTTACCATCCAGCGTCGCCTGAAATAATCCAACTCTACTATTGATCCATAAGAAAAGTGGATGGTTAACTCTGCCCTTATGCTCATTACTGAATCAAACTTCTGTCCAAAAGCAGGAAAATGGACTTACAAATAAGTGAAATGCCAGTGTTTTGTCCTCCTCCACTTGGAAACTTAAGATGTGGTTCATTTTTTGGGACTGATTGCCGATGTTTTCAGTCGAATTTTGTGCATAGACTTTAATTGTAACAGAGACGGAAGTCCTCTCATTGACAGGGTTGTGAAAATGCCTTCCTCTCTCTGTGTCTCCGTCAGACATGGCCTCTGTTCCCATGGAAACGGACACGTCTCCTTTCATCAGCAGCCTATCGCTGAGCGGCTCAGAGGACACGCTGGGCAAGAAACTCCTGCTCAAACTCAGTCAGTCTCACACACAAACCTTTTATTCACCAAGTCTGTCTGTGCTTCCCTCAACTCTGTTCATTCACATGCAAACACAAGCACAGAGAAAACACACACACACACACACCAAATGTTCCACACACACTAGAACCTTCCAGAACCTTCCTCCCATTAACTTTAGTTGAGGTTCCACATTCAGCCCATTTTGATCCCAAGGTGGCCAGACCAGTAAAATAATAACATAATAGCCTATAAAGAATAACAAATAAAGAATAAGCACATTTTTTCTCTTTGTTTTCATGCAAAAAAAAAAAAAGTTAAAGTGCATTTTTAACATTATTCTGCCTCAGTTTATCATTTACACATGTGCATTACAACTTACAGATCACAGTGGCTCCACAGATACACAAAATATTTAATAACAGGCAGAATATTGTTGAAATGACACTTATTTCTCTTGAGAAATTTCAGGTAGGTTGTTCATGGCTGTTTAGATTACTCCTGTTTTTGTGAGAGGGTAGTTTGTAAATGTAAATATTTTCATTGTATAATTTTACTTTTCACACTAAAACCAAGGGGAAAAAATATGGCGTCATCATTTCTAGGTTATTATGTTATTATTTTACTGGTCAGATATACTTGAGATCATATTGGTCTGTATGCGGAACCTGAATTAAAATGTATTTACACCCTTGCCTGTTAATATCTGCAGTGTGGAGTGGGGACGGGTGAGATGTTAAATTATGTGTTTTGTTTTTTTTTCTTTCTTCTTTCCTTCCTCTTTTCTCACTCTATCAATGCTGTTTTCTTGTTTTTTTATTTCTGAATGTGCTCTAGCAGCAAAATTATTGGCTGAATTCATACCAGATTGGGTTTATAGATTGCTAGTGACCCAGAATAGATCTGATTACATTTTGGAGACAGCAGGTCAAAGTTAAACATTTTAATGAATTAAAAAATAAATAAAAAAATCCCCATTTACTTAAAATGGGTGAAATTTCAAATGTCTGTAGCAGCAAAACTATTGGTTGAATCCATACCAAATTTGGTTTATAGATTGCAAGTGACCCACAGTAGATGTAGTTACATTTTGGGAAAAATATGTCAAAGTTCAGATTTTTTTTTTTAAATTTTCGTAAAATCTTTTTCTTCTCCCATTTACTTATAATGGGTGATATTTCAAATGTCTCTAAAAACATCAATTTTGTTTCAATTTACTTCAAACTTGGCACATATATAGAGGCATATATAGGGGTGGGACTGATCTGCCTTGGTGGAGGTCTGCGCTCACCCAGTGCTTTTCTAGTTATTGACTTTCTTCTCAAAAAAAAACTTTACTCTTCTTCATTGTATTTGTTCATTATGTTAATTAAGAGCGGCGCCCTCTGGTGGATTGATATAGAAATACTCATTCCAATGTAGATGAGGCATGGAAGTATGAAGGCTGTGACGCATGACAATATTGGAACCGGACGAATCTATTTACATACATAAAGGAACATAAATGAGCTCCCAGTTATGTTTCAGTGCACAGTGTGTGTCCGAACCATATCGTGAACTGTGACTCAAGAACCGCAATACGTATCGAACCAAGGTTATAATAGTTTTGGATTTTTCATTATAGTTTAGTTTTATTTAGTTTTGACTTTGTTTTCTCTAATTCAGTTAGTTTTAATTAGTTTTAGAGCAGGTTTGCTAGTTTTTATTAGTTTTCATTATTTTCTAAAAACTTAGTTTTAGTTTCTTTATATCTTTTATCTTCTTCTCTATCGTATTCAAGTAAATCCCAGACAGGACTCTGCTGCTTTCTCCCAACTTTAGTCTCCATGTTTCCAGGTAGAGTGGGGATGAGAAGATGGCAAAACGACAAGTGACAAAAAGTGACGGACTGTTAAATATCATATCGTGTGAGCAGCTAAAATTGCTTGAGGGAAATAAATCGATTTTATATCAATGCGACAATGACAAAGACAAAAATGAAGGGAATTTTATCCATAATTTTTATGCGTTTTAGTTAGTTTGGTAAACACACAATACAGTTTCAATTAGTTATCATTTTTTTCTTTTAATTATAGTTTTTATTTATTTCAGTTAACGAAAATATTTTTACTACTCTAGTTTTCAACATTTCGTTAGTTTTTGTTTGTTTTCGTTAACGATAATAACCTTGTACCGAACCGTGGATAACCTGTACCGTTGCATCCCTAGTAGAGATCTTAAAGGTCTGGGGAGTTGAGGCTTTAGCTTAACACACAAAGATGAAGTATCTCTTTTAAATTGATATAAATGTCTCATTTTTTTTCTTCAGGCCACAAGAAGAGGAAAAAATCTCGTGAAGGAGAAAAGACACCAGAGGACATTTCAGAGCAGCCGCTGGTGAAAACCTAGCAGAGCCTGAACTCCATCAGCTGATGGATCTACAAGGTGTTTGTACAGGTATCAGAGTTTTATCTGAGAACTACTCAGTCCACACACACCCCCGCTGCAGGAAATTATAAATTGGACCTTTCACCAGGAATGTAACGAACACACGGATGGAAGAGACCATTTTATGGACGAACGTGGGGGGGGCAGCTTTGGCAATATGCATCAACTTCTCATCTTTACTGTTTTTTCATGCTGATGCTCGGTATATAAAGGAATGACTGTGAATGTAAGAAGTTTGTAGAATAAAAATAAGACGTTTTATATAATACATACAGTATTTACTCTCCTCATGACTTGTCCAACGGAGCTAAAGGGAGAGGTTTTAAAGAGGAAACAGAAGGAAGACACCAAAGACGCTGCAGTTTTGTTCGTATTCCTCCACGAAGAACAACAGAATTGAAGGAATCTTGTTTAAGTTCAGGTTTTACTTGATTAATGTTCGCTGAGTATATTTAGTCTTCTTCTTTACGACGGTAAAGATAAACAAAGGCGTTCATTTTGGCTTTTGCGTATGAACAAGTGTATGTTCGGTCAGTTCTTAACACAAATGCACCTCTTTTAAAACTATACAGGGTGGGGAAGCAAAATTTACAATGAACATGTAGTTGTTTTTTCTCAGCAGGCACTACGTCAGTTGTTTTGAAACCAAACATATATTGAACATAATCATACCTAACACTATTATCCATACCTTTTCAGAAACTTTTGCCCATATGAGTAATCAGGAAAGCAAACGTCAAAGAGTGTGTGATTTGCTGAATGCACTCGTCACACCAAAGGAGATTTCAAAAATAGTTGGAGTGTCCATAAAGACTGTTTATAATGTAAAGAAGAGAATGACTGTGAGCAAAACTATTACGAGAAAGTCTGGAAGTGGAGGAAGCAACAAAAAACGTACCAAAGCTTTTATTAAAGCTCTCAAATCCAAAATCCTAAAGGATCCAACCAAATCCATGAGAAAAATGCCAATTGAACTTGAGGTAGACAACAAGACCGTTAGAAATGCAGTAAAATATGATTTGAAGTTAAAATCTTACACAAGAACACCAAAACACTTTGTTGACAACAGCAACAAATCCAACTTTGGCAATTTTTGGGAATCATGTTTATGGCCGCCTTCTAGCCCAGATCTAAACCCTCTGGATTCTGCTATTTGGGGCGTTTTAGAACATGCTACCAATAGAACATCACATAGCAATGTCGACTTTCTTAAAGATACTATTAAAGAAGAGTGGGAGAAGTTGTCACCCGAATATTTGAGGAACACTTGCGCAAGTTTCAGGAAGTGTGTGAAGGCAGTTATTGAGAAAGAAGGAGGACACAGAATAAAAACATTTTCTATTATGTACATTTTCTTGTGGCAAAAAAAGTCTCATGACTTTCAATAAACTAATTGGTCATACACTGTCTTTCAATCCCTGCCTCAAAATATTGTAAATTTTGCTTCCCCACCCTGTACATGCACAAAAGTCTTTACTCTCATAATGTCTGTGGTTGCTTTTTATGGCGCTGGCACCTTAGAATCAATGAAGGGAAATATAAATGAATGTGTGCAATCTGGAGGTTTTCTCCTATTTAACCTGATAAATACCATTGTGCAATAAGCCAGCAGTGTTTCCAGCTTGATGTGGAAGACTGGCCCGCTCACATCCATCCCCCATCCCCCATTTAACACCCTGAAAATGAAGCCAATTCATGAAAATAAGACCAATAGAACGAACAGTCTGTTGAGTTACATTTAACAGCCTGTTTCCTGTTATTATTGGAGAGTCAACTTTTGTCATAAATATGGCTTGTAATGAGATCAGGTTTCTCTTGTGAGCAAATGTGAGGTACAAATCTGACAGAAGGTGCATGAAATGGATGAACCTATGAAAAACGCATACACACACACTGTAATAACTACACAAACACCAACAACTCACTCACCCATGACCCAAAAAATTCCAAAAATTATCAAATGTGGAACTGGGGGTAATTTTTCAAAATGTATAGTTTTTTTTATTACACCCTGTATATTCACGAGAAAAACCAACTACTTTCCATCCACTTCAACTCAGTAAAGAGAAACATAACAAGTAGAAACTGTTTCCTGACTGACAACAGTTCATTTATCTCCACATGTATTATCTGCACTGGGACTATGTGGTGTATTTTTTTTTTTTTTTTTTATATTGTATTTTTCAGTTTTCAATTATATAAAACATACACATACACAAAAAAACAACAACAAACACAAAGGCTCAGATGTGTGCACAATCAATCAAATAACTAACCAGACAGTCCTTGTTCAAAAAAAGAAAGAAAGAAAGAAAGAGGGGCAGAGGCTGCAGTCAGTCACTGGTACACAAATACGCTCCCTAGTCCAGGGGTGTCAAACTCATTTTAGTTCAGGGGCCACATTCAGCCTAATATGATATACAATGGGCTGGACCAGTACAATAATATAAATAATAGGATAAGAACTTTTGAGTGAAAAAAGTAAATTCTGTCATGAAAACGTTTACATCTATGAATTGTACTTGAACATAACGTAAACAAATATGAACCTGAAAATTCTTTAGTAAAATAAGTGCAATGTTAACAATATTACGCCTTAGTTTATCATTTATACATGTGAATCACAACTTAGAGATCACAGTGGATCTACAAATACACAAAACAGGGAGAATATTATTAAAATTCCACATACTTCTCTTAAGACATTTCAGATACTGACATTTTTTGTTAAAGGCTAGTCTGTAAATGTAAACATTTTTGTGTAATTTTATTTTTTTACACTAAAACAAAAAGACAAATTTACAGTTTTCATTATTTATAGTTTATTATCATAGTATTTTACTGGCCTGATCCACTTTAGACTGAAATGACCTAAAAGGATTTTAACACCCTTGACTGTTAATATCTTCAGTGTAATTTTTGCATTTCACAAATTCATCCCAGGGGTCGGATCGAACCCTTTGGCGGGCCGGATTTGGCCCCCGGGCCGCATGTTTGACACCTGTGCCCTAGTCCAATCCAACTTCCTCCAAATATGTAAGAAACGGAGTCCAAGCATTTGAGAAAGTGTTCACAGAACAGGTCCGCAAAGACCTGAGCTTTTCCATCTGTATTAATGACAACATATTATTGACCCACGCTTGAAAAGATGGAGGGTTTGGAGACTTCCATTCTTTTAATATCGGTCTCTTAGCGACTATCATTCCAAGTTCCAGTGGACGCTGTAGTGTTGCAGGTTTATTCCCGACAGTCTGAGAACAGCCAAAAATAGCAAGTCCTGGTTCAGGCTGAAGGGGCCTTTTATACGCCCTTGAGAACCAGTCAAATATTTTAGACTAGAAACCTGTCAATGAGGAACAGAACCAAAAGGAATGAGACAAGGTACCTTCTAACACTTTACACTTGTCACACACTGAGGAGACTGAGGGATAAATCTTGTTCAGTCTGACTTTGGAGTAGTGGAGCTGGTGGACAGTCTGAAACTGGATCAGCTGATGCCTACCGTTTATAGAACAGGAATGAATTTTAGACAAACACTTGTCCCACATAGATTCAGTTAATTCAATGGCGATCTCTTCTCTCCAAGCATCTCTTATTTTCACACTATCTGCTTCAACACATTCATCAAAGTGTATAAATTTTGAGATGTCTGGAGGAAGAAGGGCTCCCCAGCACATTATAGATCTCTCTGTGGTGTATTTTTAAGAGCTGGAAAAAATTCAATCCTCTGTTTTTAATTTTTATGCTAAGGTGAGATAATTCAACTTCAGATATTCTTCTCAAATCAGCAGAAACACACATTTCCACTCACTAGTGTTCGCTCCATACTAGGCCTAATGTGTCTCTGGCTCCCTCTATAGGTGGGTTTGGTTTGTCGATGCAAAATGAATACATGTGGTTTGACTTTTACCTCATCTGCTTTATTTTCTTTGGGACTTTAGCTGAGCAGTAAAACATGAATAGAAATCGAATCAAACTGCTTTTTTGCATTTGATCTTCAGATTTAATCGTCATGTGACTCGTGGAAACTGCACCTCTACAAAGAATCATCACTTAAGCCTTTTTCGTCAGATTCCTGTAAATAATGAATGAATCCTATTGGGTTGAAATAAAATTGAGCTTCTTTCCGCAGCAGCATAGGATCTGATGAAGTCACTGAATATTGTAAAATGTTGAGTTTATAGATTCACACATACATACACTATATAGACAAAAGTATTGGGACACGTTGAATTCAGGTGTTTCTTTTCTAACAGGGGTCTGGGATGCAAAACAATAATGATAAATGTCATAATATAGTTTTATATTGTGATAAATGTCATTGCATTGGTTAGCTTTGTTTAAATTGTTATCTTTGGTTCCAAAATGTCTTTACTTAATTTCTGTCAATACAGATTTTGTTTGGGTTTTTTTCTTTCTTTTTTTCTTTTTTTAAAAAATCCATGACAATGATTTTAAATGTTCGTCTAAATTTCTAAAATATGTTTCCTGCTCTGACTGTAAATAATAATATTCTATGACAACAAACGATCTACTTTCTTCACATCTGACTAAGGTGATTTTTATCTCAAATCAGCATGAACAGGACATCTTACAGCTGTAGCCATGATGTGTCCCAATATTTTTGTCCATATTAGTTTCTAAACATCAGTACTTCCTTGCTACGGTTGCTAACATAGGACTGGATAATAACTGTTTTTGGTTGTCTTATCCTGCATTAATTCAGGCTTTATATTCGCATGAGTAATCCATCAGTTAAACATTATGTTTTTTGTATGATTTTCATCTTTATAAAGTGTTAAAAGTGCTTCTCGTTGGGTTAAATGTGCTAGTTTCTCCTTTGTTGCTGAATTATGTAAAGAAAATGTTGAACACCATTACTGTAACTGCATTTTTTTAATGCCCGGACGGTTCATTTCCATGCACATTGTTTAACTGTTGAAATTTGAGATGTAAACTGACCTCAGGAGACACAAAAAAAAAACAAAAAAAACAAAAACCAAACACAAGAAGTGTGTGGGTGGAGTTCATGAGTAATCACAGAACGGCTGTGATTCTCACAAATATAATCCAGACTGAGTTTTAAATGCTTTTCTATGATTCTGAAATGGTCAAATCTAGTTGAACATCTACTGTAACTGCAGTAAACACCATCTGCAGTGTCGACATAAATCAGTCTGTTTGATCCAATACTTCCCAAAAGTACATATGATCTGACTGTGCAGAAACAGAGATGACAGTAGTGAATGAGTCATTTCAAGTTGCATCATAGATCATGAGCGTGCCTACTGATATCTATTAAAATATTTTATTACCATGCATTTGTCTTCTTCATGGTGAGTCTGTAAGTGTACGTGGTGGTCATGTTATTCATTTTGGAAATCAATGTATACAATTTGCAGCTGCACTTTACAAATATACAATTTCTGTAGAAGAGGTAAAATAATAATGTTTTAGCGATGTTATAATCAGATCTTGTATTTCTATTTATCGTTAGCCTCATAGCATAATTGCCTAAGTCATACACTATATGGACAAAAGTATTGGGACACGTTGAATTCAGGTGTTTCTTTTCTAACAGGGTTCTGGGATACAAAACAATAATGATAAATGTCATAATGTAGTTTTATATTGTGATAAATAATTTTGCATTAGTTAGTTTTGTTTAAATTGTTAAATTTGCTTCCAAAATCCATCACAGAAGTTTTTTACTTAATTTCTCTCAGCACTGATTTTGTTTTGTTTTTTTGTTTTTTATCCATGACTACGATTTTAATCATTCTGCCTCAAAATTTCTAAAATATAAAAAGGAAATATTGGTGTTTATAAATTATATGGACAAAAATATTAGAACACATCATGGCTTCATTTATATTAATAATCAATATGATATTTACCACAATATAAAACTATATTATTTGTCAGTTATTGTTTTGTATCCCAGACCCTTGTTAGAAAAGAAACACCTGAATTCAACGTGTCCCAATACATTTGTCCATATAGTGTATGACTTAAGCAATTATGTTATGAGGCTAAAGTTATATTTTACTGTCACCGCTACATCAGCAGTGCAGTAAATTCATTTTATGTGCAAATGTTTAGTGATTTATAAGAGATAACTGCACTGATACAAGCTCTAATCCAGTCAGAATGTGCAGGTTTGGAGGTTTTGTTTTCAGGAACTCCTAAAACCTGAGCCTCGAATTGTCCAGTTTTTTCTTTTCCAATGAACCACTTTGTACTTTTTGTGTTGATCTGCATGGACGGGCGTGGCTCTGCCTGGGAGTGTTAGAGGGATCAGATTTGTGCCACTGCACCACAGAGGAGGATGAAGAGGAAGAAGAGAAAAAGAGGAGGAGGAGGACTGTGTGGGGGGGATCAGGGGGATGAAATGAGAACAGAGACATTTATTGACCTTTTATGAAACGAAAGTGAGAATCATTTATGTCCGTCGGTCTTAACTCAGCAGAACAACTTCATTCTTTTTGGAAACACTTTGATTTTTGATGTATTCAGTATGGAATTTCTGCATTAATGAGCTGCAAACCAACCTGAAAACAACCTGAATCCACTTTTGTTTTATCATTTGAGAAGAAAAATACTTAATATATCTTGGAAAAAAGCATGATTGTTCACATAACCATCATACATAAAGATCTCCTTTGCTTTCTAACAGCTGTATCGATCCAACGCAGGCTGTGGAGGATAAAACAGAGGGAGGGTTTTGGTCTAAATCAGCTCATTGGCTAATGTACCAGGCGGGGAGGGGGGGTATCTCTCTGGGGAACCATACATCAAACCTGCTGAGTCACTTTGCTGCATTAGAGCAGCGGCTGCAGCCAATCAGCATCGTCCTTTAAGGTCAAAAGCAGACAGGATGGGGCTGATTGGATTCAGTGTGTTCCTGCTGGAGATCCACCACGGTTTCCAACGCTTCTGAAACACCGTGACCGCTTTTCGTTTTCTGGCAGTGCGCTTTTATCAACTCTTCTTTTATTGGAAGTGTGTGTTAAAGTGTGAAATAGATAAATATATTTGTTCAGAAGAGAATGAGGACTAATTGTGAAACAGGAGACATCATATTTTGCATTAAAATACACAGAAATACAAACTGACTGAATATTAGCTGTGTTTTTAGTGAAGAGATGGCATCAGCGCACAAATAGTTCTGTTTTGTGTATTACTTTTGCTTGTTCTCATAAGAATAAACCTTTGAATTTACTCTGAATTTACTTTGCTGAGAATTTTCAGCAAAATATCATTAATTGAGCATGAACTAAATGTCTCCATCCACTGTCATTTATTCATTTTGTTGCTTAATTTTTTTTCTTTTTGACTTCTTTTTAGTCAGTTTTGCTTATTTTTTCTCTATTTTTTTTGGTCATTTTATTTATTATTTAACATATATTTCTCTATGTGAACACAAGCACTGTCCAGTTTTTAACCTGCGTTTTATTTTTTACTCTGTTTCATTGCTTGTTTTATATTCTCCTGTTTTACTGTACGGTGTCCTTGAGTACCAACAAAGGCGCCTATAAATAAATTTTTTATTATTATTATTATTATTATTAGAAAACCAAGTGTGTCCATCCACTGTCATTTATTAATTTTGTTGCTTAATTTTTTTCTTTTCTTTTTTTTTTTTTTTTTTTTTACTTCTTTTAAATAAATTTTTTGTTTATTTTTCCTCACTTTTTTTTTTTTTTTTTTGGTCATTTCATTTGTTATTTAACACATATAAATCCAGTGTCTTCATCCACTGTCATTGATCCAACTCCATGGGTTTTACCGGTGAATCAATGTTGTAGAAGAAGACCATGGTGTTTCCATGGTAACTACAGGGCTATTTTGCTTATGGTGCTTATTCTTTAGTTCATTTTTTATTAATCTTACTTATTTTGTTTTTGTTCATTCTGTTGCATATTTTATAAATTTTTATTCAGTTTTGCTCAGTTTGTGTCTTATTTTGGTTATGATATTTTGTTGGTTTGTTCTTTTTTTCTTCTACTTCATTATAGTCAATTTTTTGCTTTTTTTCCTCCTTTTTTGTCATTTTATTTATTATTTAACAAATATAAACCAAGTGTCTCCATTCACTGTCATTGATCCAACTTCATGGGTTTTACTGGTGAATCAATGTTGTAGAGGACCACGTTGTTTCCACGGTAACTACAGGGCTATTTTGCTCATGGTGCTTATTCTTTAGTTCATTTTTAATTCATTTTACTTACTTTTTTTTTGTTCATTCTGTTGTGTATTTTATACATTTTTCTTCAATCTTGCTCAGTTTGTGGCTTATTTTGTTCATGTACTTATTTTGTTGGTTTTACTTCATTTTAGTAAATTTTTTGCTTAGTTTTCTCTCATTGTTTAATATTTTGGAATTTTTTTTATTATTTAACATTTATAAAACAAGCATCTCCATCCAAACTCCATGGGTTTCACTGGTGAATCAATGTTGTAGAAGATGGTGTTTCCACGGTAACTACGGAGCCTCTGAACATCCAAATGGGTCATATCTGATGACCATGAAAAGATGACAAACTGCATTTTACACCAAATAGTTACATGTATTGATAGGATTAGTTGATCACCAGGGATTAAACAGTTTAGATTTGTTTGGGTCTTTGAAAGTTCATCATATTTTACTCATCTGTTCTTGTTTTAGTTGATTCATTAGTCGTATATTCTACTGACAGCACCTACTCCTTATGATTTGTTTTTAGGCTTAATTAAACAATTCCATAATTACTTTTCAGCTCTTTGTGATTCTAGTGGTCTGAGATGAAACATTCATCCCAGGTCCTACAGACTCCTGTTACTTGATCAAAAGTATTTTCTGATAGAAAACACAAATGAGAGCTACAAAGGGAAGGCGTGTGTTTTCATCTCATTTTTTTTTCTAATTTCCCTCCTGTAGTGCAATTATTTTATTGTGAATGTTCAACTCACCCACGTCATACATGTTCAGTCAAAACAAATGTTGAATGAATGAGACAGGCCCAAAGCGGAGGTTTTTGTTCCAGTGGTTTATAATTTATTTCTGTATGAACACATATACGGTTGAATGCCATTAAAACAGCTCCACGTCATGGGAGTGTGTCTGTGTGAGGCTCGGGCTGTGATCAGAGAGGCTTAACAGAGGCATTCAGTAACACAATAAGGGCACTGTAGGGTGGTCAGTAACATGAGGGGGGGCAGGAGGGTTTGTTCACCGTTGGCACAGTGGAGGTTAAACCATCTCTGAGCGTCTTCCAGGCGGCTGGACTCGTCTGACAAGGCAACAGCTATGACGTCAGGCACGCACCGACTATTATGTGTCAGTATGAGGACTGTTGTTCCCACTAGTGGCTCCTCAGTGCTTTTGGAATTTATCATGTCTAAAGTTAAAACCAACAGTGTGCTAGTCTGAGCTAAGGAATCCACACTACAGTATCAGATGATTATTACTAGACGAGAAAAAATGTTGTTCTCAGAGACATTTGTCGCTGCAGACTCCAGTGAAGCAAGCGTTTTTAACCACTTTTCCCAGAAATAGCAGGACCTCTAACAGCGATTATCTCTATATACAATTTACCTGTGCTGGCGTTTGCTCAATACAACAAATAAGACAATGTTTGACCCAGTTAAGCAGCATAAATTACTCAGGAAGTACAATAATTTTGTTAAACATGCAACCGTTGTCCAATATGAAGCTAACAAAAGATACAGTGAATTTCATAGACCGGACATGATGATGTGTCCTTTCAAGTGTCTTTCTAAAATCATTGCACCTCCCAAAGGTTTAGACCTTCATGTGAGAACAGAAAGATGTCCGTCCTCTAATTGGTTCAACCGCCACAGTTTAACCAATCAGAGGAGAGGACGAGAAGAGGGGGATCGGAGCACAGGGACATGACGTACTTCCTGTGGCGTACAGGAGGCAGGAAGTGGGCGGAGTGGAGACGCCTTTACTGGACCTTGGTGACGGCCTCGTGGATGGACTGAGCCACATAGTCGATGTTCTTGGTCGTCAGGCCACACATGTTGATACGACCGCTGGCCATCAGGTACACGTGCTTCTCTTTGATCATATACTCCACCTGTTTGGCTGTGGACGCATTACAACACAGATTAAAAAGAGGAGACGAAGAGGTGCTTGTACTTTATGTCAGAAACATTAATATTTCAGTCAATTATTTATTATTATTATTATTATTATTATTATTATTATTATTATTATTATTTATTAAGCACAACTTGTTAATATTAAATGAGGAGGAGAATTTGATCAGTGTGAATGGGACTAATGAGCTAAAGCTGCTATGTTTTTTTTTTTTTTTTTTTTTTTCATGTATTTCATTCATGGTTGCGCATTTCATTAGCAGACATTCAATAATCATCAGGTGAACAAACATTTACACACCCATTTACCACACCCTTCATCCTGCTCCAAAAGAAGCAGGATGAAGAAAATCTTGTAATTCCTGCCCCCTTCTAAATAATAATAGCCTTAATGGTTAGCGATACACAACTAGCTATAAAGTCATACTGTATAAAGTTAGACAAACCAAACAAAAGACATCCAAAAATAATACAAAATGAATATAAAACTGAGTGCAAAATTACATATCTAGGAATTATGAAACAAACAAAACATAGGTAAATATATACCTGACGAAATGATGCAAAACAATTATGATACCAGACCAAAAGTAAATAAATGTCACAAGAGGCAAAAAACAAATTTGAAGCAAAATGTAAAAACTTATAACTGTTCATATAATCTCATTGTTCTGTCTTTATACACTTTTTTCAGTTGGAAAAAAGAACTGACTTAGTGTTTCAGTCATATCTAAGAAAAATAGGCAACATTTACAGCAGCTTCTCATATGTGACGGTTCTTCTTTTTCATATCTGCCAAGAAAGTCAATAATTGTGGGTTCTGAGTATTTGATTGAATTAACAACAAGCCAAAAATGAAGACACAAGTTGTAACAGATAGAAATTATAACCGACATCTATACCATTTTTTTGTAGATTGTAGTGTTTTCGTTCTCTGCATTACATTTTCAACTTTGTTTGGTTTTGACAGAAAAGTCTCCTGTGGTCTTGTAATGTTTGACTACAAGAACTCCGTAATTAATACACTGCATCTAGTACTTATTCATATTATATGTTGGAGTTCCAGTGCTACTGTATCCATGTCAAATAGATAAATAAATCTACGAGCTTCAAAAAGTTAATGAAAAAAGAACATAGCTTTGACATGGTTTAAGTCACATGACCCTCAGTTTTACACAGATGGACTTAAAGGCTGATATCAACTCTTGCAGATGTGTATTGACCTAAACGTAGCACATGTTGAAAAATAAACATCAAAACCGTTTTTTCCAACTGTCCTTTTTTCCACCAACTTTTTGAAGCCCCCTTGTGTATCTAAAAAAAATCCATTAATAAATACATTTATTGTCAAAAACAATGACAATAAAAACTATTGTAAATATCAGCTCCACTGGTTTAAAGACAAAAATGATAAATGCAGATAAAGTCATTTAATCTGGAAGAAAGAAGTAGATGAAACTGTAAATGAAAGGACGTTACTTTTAAGGTTACATTTGTTTCAGTGAGTTTCTGAAAAAAAAAAAGTTGATTTTTGGTTTATACTTCAAGAAGTTATGTTGTTATGTAAGAATTCTGCTGACCATGTGACTTCATGTTCCTGTTTGAACACTTTGTGATTTCCTTGTGGTGAAAAAAGAAAAAAAAAAAAAAAACGTTCTTGATGTAGATGTATAATTTGAACTAGACATCCTGACTCATCATCTTTCACTGGTTCCATAAACAAGCACTGATAATATTAAAGCGTTTATTGTTCCAAGGTATGTGTGTGTTTTTCACTTACGGTTCAGGCCAGTGAAGCTGAACATGCCGATCTGCTGGGTGATGTGGTCCCAGGTCCCCGGGGTGCCCAGATCCTGCAGCTTGGTCTTTAGCTGATCCCTCATCAACAGGACCCGGTCTGCCATGGTCTTCACATTCCCCTTCCTACAAGAGATACAACACAAATGAGACACAGCAGCAGAAAAGAACCAGGCACAACAATAAACTACAATATTAAAGATGCATTTACAGTGGAACCTCGCAGTACAAACTTAATTGGTTCCATACTTGTTTTGCAATTTACTCGTTTTACAAATCAGTGAATTTAAATCTAATTAATCCGTTCCAGTCCCCAAAAACCACCCACAAATCCTTTAAGGGTTTTTACAACAGAAAAAGTGCAGTTAGAAAGAAAATAATTAGAAAAACAAACTGGTTTTATTTACTTATTTAACTTAATGATGTGACAATGTGTGTGTAAGGAAGACAAAGGAGTGGGGAGGAGGAGGAATAAGTGGAGGAGGAGGAGGAGAAGGAAGAAGAAGCAGAGGAGGGGGGAGGATGTTCTCTGGAAGGAGAATCTCCTTTCATTAAAACGTCAGGTAGTTGAGTTTCTGGTGTTTTCTCTTGTCCCTTCATTAGTTCTTTCTGGATTCACTTTCATCACTGTCTGCACTTACAGGTTGTTTCATTATAAACATATCCAGAGAAATCTGCTTTGTTCTGCGTTTTAAAATGTTCTGAAAATGCTCCAGATTATTGTCATTAAATAAAGCAACTGCATGACCTGAACTTCATTTGTCTGGATGTGTTGTTTTTAACTAAATCTTAAACCTCTGTCCACTTTACCAACACTTGTGTTCATTTCCTGGTAGAGATAGCCTCCTCCACTACACTGTCCTTGTTGAAGAGTTTCCTAATCTCCTCCTCCATCTGAATGCTGGTGTTCCTGTGGAGGCTGCACCTGTTGGAGGAACACCTGCTCCTACTGACCATTTACACTCATATTTACACACAAACATATTCTTGTACTACGGTGGAGTTGTACTGCCAGGTTCCACTGTACTTTGGTGCCTTTCAGAGCATCCAATGAGAAGTGTGTTTTCATGTACAGAAAAATGTTTGAACATGACAATATGATATGATTTAGAAAAGGCTGAAACCTTAACATAAAACTAAGAATCTCTCGTTATGAATTGACTGAAATTGTTATTTAAGGCTGTAATCATCTACATGGACCTTAGATACAGTGTTGTGATACGATGTGTAATGACAGGCCCCATCCATTTGATCAGAGTGGAACATCGACGTGTACAAAGTAGTTTCACCTGCTGTGAAGTGTAAAAATAAATAGAAAAAGGTCTTTGACCAGTAAAGTGTTGAACAATCCTTATAACTTTTTACCAACCACAGAGCAATTTTGTTTTGCTATGGCAGGTTTTCTGTCCACATGGAATAAAACACGCAGAGAAAAAACAGAGAAAAACGACCAAATCATGTTTACATGGTTATCAGGTGCTTATAGTTTCTTCCGCCCTTTCAGTTTGTTCTGATTGAGGTGGCAACATGAGGCAGTTTTATTCTGATTACCTCTGCAAGGAGGTATTGTGATCACTTTGCTTTGTGTGTTTGCATGTGTGCGTGTTTGTTTGTTAGCAAGATAACTTAAAAAGTTATGGACAGATTTTCATGAAATTTTCAGGAAACGTTGATACTGGTATAAGGAAGAAATGATTAAATTTTGGTGGTGATTTGGGGGGGGTGGGGGTGCAGATCTGTCTTGGCAGAGGTCTGCGCTCTCCGAGTGCTTTTCTAGTTATCTGTTGAATATTCAGGTCCATGTAAATGTTGGGGAAAAACTTAATGAACTTAAAGAAGTCGTAGTGAGTTATTTGATGTAAATGGTGGCTGTGGGAATCGTGGTACCATTCAGAGAACAGCTCAGGGCAGTTGAGGGTCTTGCTGACGATGCGGGCTCCCTGGGATGGTGGGTTGGACCAGGTTGTCCTGACGATCTTCTCCATCTGAGACAGGATGCGGGTCAGGTTCTCGTTGTCCTGGGCAACGACTGTGAGGTTTCCCACTCTCTCATCTGAGGACAAGATACCAAGAATTCATTAAAACTCACAACATACAGTACTACGCAAAAGTCTTATTCCACCTTTATCTGTGTGTTTTTTTCAGAGTTTAAATGAGGATACATGTTTATTTCTCATTCTCTTTTCCTCAGATACAATGAGAAAGTGCAGGAGATGCATCCACAGCCTTAATAGACACAAAAATAGGGCCAATGTCCCTGTATTTCACTGACATGTTCTATCAAGAATGAATAACAAGTTGAATTTGTGTGGTTGTCAGATTCTGCTGCTTTATTAAAGTCCTGTGGTGGATGCAGACCAAACTCCCAATAGAAGTGGGGGGTACTTTCATTAGAGAATAACTCAACTAATTAAATGAAAGACCATATATGACTTCCTATCAGTGTTCAATAGCAACTATATTGATATCTGTAACCATTTCTATGTTACAAACTATCAAAATATGGCCCATTGTATGTAAAAGCACATTTTTAACATTTGAAAAATGTGTCCAAAATTAGAAAATCTAAATTTCTCTAAACTGCAAACAAACTTTGTAGACATTGTCCCAAGGAAGCTACATAAAAAACTGACCATAAAAACTGACCATAAGAATCTGAACCAGTAGTTTCATCAGAGAAGATGTTTGAAGAAATTGCTAACAAAGACGGCGACGATGAAGACGACACCGGACACAGCGTATCAGCTGGTGAGTTAAAACTGAACTGAATGTGTTGTAGAGGTTAAAGTGACTATTTAGTGTGACCTCTGGACCCATAACAAGAAGCAGCACAAACCGTTAGAAACATCTGACATCCACATCTTTAACCTCCTAAGACCAGCTATGGGTTTTCTGTCCACATTTGTGAACAAGAGTTTCACAACTTTACACAAAAAAAGAAAACTGTCCACCACAAAGGACATTCCATAAAAATGTAAAAAAACTGCATCTGAAAAAACTGTTGCATGATGATGTTTCCAATATAGGCACTTATTTAATAAAAAACAAAAAAAGCTTGTACTTTGCTGACATTTCCTGGGTCTTAGGAGGTTAATACAGAGACTGACAAATGCATGTGTGTGGACATTAGAACTTTACTAAACCAACAAACAGAATGTTGGATTGACACTTTAACACAGGACTGTAAAGGATTTGCTGTAAGAACATTTAGTAGAGTATGCATTACACAAATCTTGTACAAAATTTCCCCTCATGTCACCATTTTGGGCAAAAATATATAAACATTACAAACTCTGAACATGAAATAACTATAAATGGTGGGAAAGGTCATTATTTGTAAACCTGATCCTTGTCAGATACATTTTTAACTTTTCTGTTTTTTGGAGTGGGTTCAGCTCCAGTGTTTAGTGTTTGTAACATGTGTACTCACTGTAAAGGCCAAAGTTTTTGGAGAAGGACTGAGCCACGAAGAGCTCAAAGCCCTCGGAGACGAAGAAGCGAATGGCCCAGGCGTCTTTATCCAGACTGCCAGAGGCAAAGCCCTGGTAGGCCGAGTCAAAGAACACAAACAAGTTCCTCCTCTGGAGACAGAAAAAGAGATAAAGACAATTGAGTCAGAGAAACAACATGTTATAAGGCCGGGTGTCAAACACCCGGCCTGCGGGCCAAAACCAGCCTGTCAAAGGTTCCAATCCGACCAGTGGGATGAACCTGCAAAGTGCAACAATTACACTGAAGATGTAAACAGTCAAGGGTGTTGAACTTGTTCTAATTAAGGTTCCACATTCAGACCAATATGATCTCAAGCAAAATAATAGTACAATAACATATAAATAATGACTCTAAACTTTCTTCTTGGTTTAATGTGAAAAAATAATTACATTATGCCTATAAATAATGACAACTCCAAACTTTTCTGTTTAGTGCAAAAAAAATAACATTCAATTAGGAAAATATTTATTATCAAACTATCGTCTAACAATAAAAATGTGAATAACTTGAACAAATACAAACAACCTGAAATGTCTAAAGAAAATTAAGTGCGATTCTAACAATATTCTGCCTGTTACTAAATGTTTAGTACCTTTGTAGATCCGATCCATAATGCACATGTACAAGTGATAAGTTGAGGCATAATATTGTTACAATTGCACTTATTTTTCTAAAGAAATTTCCATTTTTTCAGGTTGACATCTTCTTTGTTTGGACAGTTTGTACATGTAAATATTTTCATAATCGATGTTATTTTTTGCACTAAAACAAAGAGAAAAACTTGGAGTTGTGATTATTTGTTGGTTGTGTTATTATTTTACTGGTCTGACCCACTGGAGATCACACTGGGCTGAATGTGGAACCTGGAAAAGAATAAGTTTGACATCCCTGTATTAAAAAAAAAAGTAAATGCTCAAAGGTACAAATATTGATGAGCATGTTTTAGAATTCCTCATTACCTTCATGATCTCTGCGATCTTCTTCCACTCCTCCTGGGTCGGGTCGGTGCCGGTCGGGTTGTGTGCACAGGCGTGAAGGACAAAGATGGAACGCTCTGGAGCTTTCTGAGAGCAGAGGAAGAAAAAAAAACAACAACAAAACAACTGTTCAAAACTTTTAATCAGTCATGAATGTGCATTTGTTTTGTTTTCACTTTGTCATTCATTTTTAATTTTCTTTTTTCTGTCTACGCATTAGTGCAAAAAGGTAAACGATAATTATTATTATTAATGACCTGGATGCTATTTTTGGAGACTTCTAAGCTGTAAGAACAAAGTGCCTGTTCTATATTGTCTCCTTGAAATTCAATTGTTGAGAGGCGTTGTTGGCGTTACTGAAGTATAAATCATTATCAACAAGATGTGAAATAACATGAGTCAGACGGTACGTAAAGATGGTCACATGCCTTAAGGCTCTGTTATAGCTGATGATTATCTGTTTTTATTTCCTTTAATGGATCCTTTTTACTGCTGGACATAGGTTAAAGCAGCATATGACTTTCATCACAAATTTTTTTCTAATTTGTGAAACCCCAGTGATATCCTAATTATCACTAATCCATTAGTCTTTCGGCGTACTCAGGCCTTTTCGGAGATTTTGTTGCAAAGTGCATTGTGGGAATGGAGACCACGCGAAAGCGGTTATCACAGATTTGGCAAGAAAACAAGCCAGACCGCTACAACGTAAAATTCTCTAGTCCACCAGATTGTTTTAAAGAACGAGTATAGTCGGTGGATGGAGGTAAAGGCGACATTTGGGTTCAGAACTCAAGTAAGACACAGTGAAATTGCTGCTACATGGAATTCCCATTCCCACAATGCAATTTGTGACAAAATTTCCAAAAAGGCCTGAGTGACATTTCGGTTTGTTATGTAAACAAGTGGACTGTGTTTAAGATGGAGCCATCTTCAAAGTTGTCCACCGTGAGGGGAGTGATTCAGATGCGTAAGCAAGGAAAGAGTAATAGATTAGAGATAATTAGGCTATTGGTGGGGTTTTACACATTTGAAAAAAAAAATTGGTGGTGACAGTCATATGCTGCTTTAAATACCTGAGAGAAGACTGAGTTCACTAATGTGTGAAAAACAATGGAAAACAGTTTGATGGGTCAGCGTTGGTACAGGTCAGTGTATAAGACATGAATACCATTCTATATTTCAACACCAACTTCACTACGTAGCAAAACCAGGACCTAAAACATACTTCCAAACTCAAAGGGCTATTCAGGAAGTCAGCTGACCTAACAAACCAAAGACAAGTATTCCAGCTGAATGTCTGGAGAAACTGACCATCCAAATGTTGATTACAGTGTGTAAAACTGTTAGAAATGGCAAAAGAGGATTTTTCTATTCAAATTATATGAGTATCTGCATCTATATATATTTTTGGACAAAACCAGTCTTCACACCATTAAATAACCTAGTTTGTTGTATAAAAACATGCAAGTGTTTCTGAAAAATAATTAAAGACTGTGTTTTAACTGTTGAAGGGCACTGTACATTACATTTAGACCAAACCCCTCGTCTGAAGCTATAGGAAAACAGAGTCTACACTCTATGAAATACCCCATCTGCACTATAGACAAAGTTTACCATATTGACTGAATCTAACACAACTTTGTTTTTTACTGGAAATAAGTTTCTTAAAAGTGGTAATCAATATCAGAAATGCACATTGTACAAGTATAGTATAAGAATCATTTCTGATGATCGTTGTGGCTCCTTCCTCACCTCCAGATCGTCCAGAAGCCCGTCCAGGTCCAGACCCCTCTTGGCAGCATCCCAGTAGTGGTAGGGCCGGATGTCTTTGAACCCAGCATCAGCGAACACACCATTGTGGTTTTCTAGAAAGAGAAAGGACTCTCATTTATTTCAGACATGCAGCAGGTAAACCTCTAAAAAAACAATAGAGGGCATTAGGGCGCCACCCCACCTGTCTCACATAAAGAAGAGGATGATAAGAATCAACATGAATATTTAAATAAATGAGCTATACATGATACAGCCAGCGAGCAACATGTATAATCGGCATTCAAGTGTAGCTTAAAAATGTTTTCGGTTGTTTAGTGAGCAGTCAAGTCGTGCGTTTCCTGTTGGAGCTCTCCGTTTACCATAATAGACTCTTGTTATAAATGACGCGTGCATAGTCTAACCCCTCCTCCAATACAAGAAATAGGAGAGCCTAAATGTCACATCCCAAAAAGAATCAAGACCTTCCTCAGAAATGGAATCAGAGAATTGGTCCATAAATATAAAGCATGTTAGCGGCAGGATAGCTCAGTGGGTAACATTACTGGTTTTGATGCCGGAGGCCGGGGTTCAATTACCAGCGTGAGTGACAAACATCTTTTAGCTGTTAATTTTCTCTGTTTTTAATGCCATGTGATCTACCTGCACTATCTTCACCCCTGGTCTAAATGCATTGTTCATACTATCAGTGGAAAATACACTCTTCAACAACAGAGCCATAGAAAAATGGACATGTTTAAAGGATAGACAGGTGAAATTTACATATAAAAAATACATGACTGAGAACACATACTGTGTATTTTTATTTTAACTTAAATTAATATTTTAAAATAGTGGTGCATGTGCTTTGGCATATATGAGGTTATAGTGCATCTGAAAACGAATAATAAAATCACCAGCGCCACTGTCAAAAACAGTGAATATCACACACAGGATGGACAAACATGATCCAGACTGGATATAGAGCGGTTCATATGCTGGTGTCTACTCACCCCAGGTGGGTGCTGACACGTAGACGGGGGTGGCAGTGTTGTTCGTCCCATTGTACCAGCGTCGCAGAAAGTCTGCGCCGACCCTCAACGCACCGGTCCCACCCAGAGCCTGGACTCCACCCACCTGAGAGATGATATCAAATATGGTAAAACATACGCATGAGAATGAAGTCATGACAAAATACCACTGTTAAATGACTGTTAGCTTTTAGAAATATAAAATCTGACGTAAGGAAAACAAAATCAACCAGGTTTCCCAGAGTTGTAGTATATCTGACACTTGGAATGTGGTGGTAAATTTTACTACATTCTAATTTACTCATTCTGCAGGCGGCTGCGCAAACCTCCCTGTAGCGGCAGTGCGAGCCTCCATTTCCCACAATGCCCGTCGCGACAAAAAAATTCCGAAGATGCCCGGGTTACTTCCCGGCTCTGAATGTAAACACACGGGGTTTGTTTATGGTGGATGGCACTTCGAAACTGTTCACCGTAATGTAAGAGATTAAGGTGAGTAATAACAGAAAGACTTACAGATTTGTGATACTTAGGCTATGACTGAGGTTTTACAGATTTGATGAAAAATTCATCACGAAAGTCTCCCGCACCTTTAATACATGATCCATATATAGGCTCAACACATGCAGATTAGGGAAGTGAAATAATACTATTAATAATACGATTTTATTGACCAACACCCTTTAGAACCAGTTCACGACCTTCAAGGCTAGTCCTGGTCTTTGTTCCTCACCCTGTTCTCCTTGATGGCAGTGCTGTCGTCTCCCAGGGCAACCTTGGAGGCGGCGGAGCGGAACTCAGGCAGACCGAGGATGGGCAGGTACTCGTGGTTGAGGCTGCTATCCTCCACAATCAGCTTCTCCACCTTCTTCACCACTGGCAGCACCCAGGGTTGGCAGTCGTCAGTCCGATACGCTGAGGCGGACAAGCAGCGCAGTGACACATTATTAACACGTAAACTTTAATCATAGTACTTTTCATACAGATTACTGGGGGTCATGGTGTTTCACAGACAACATATAAGAGCAGAGCAAACTGTAACAGCAGCAATATTTAAAGACAAAATATAGATGAAAATACAACAAAATACTATGCCTATACATCACACTTATTAATAAGCCACAAAGGCCCATTATTGCTCCTTCCACAATCAGAAAAAGGTGAAATTTCCTCCTAGTTGCTGCTAGCTACCAGCAGACATGATATGTTTGTAGAATAACAGAAGTAGACGGGACAAACAAAAAAACCACAGACTTCCCAGAGGAACAACTCTCAAGGACATGGAAAATAATTGGAATTTAAAGCCTCACAAAGACACAAAACACCTTCTGTCAGCAATCTGTGAATTAAATACCAATATTTTTAATATTGCAACTTAAGGTTAAAGTTCTTTCTATCCCGTTTTAGTCTTTAGTTACAAAAACACAGCCAAATCAATGCTACATAATGTCTGAAAGGCATTGCTGACTAAACAAAGTGTGTGTGTGCGTGTGTGTGTGTGTGTGTGTGTGTGTGTGTTGCATGCATTTGACTCCTGAAGAACTCATGCTCCTTCATACCTCACGAAACCCTCTGCAGACCTGTATCACATGTCAAACCTTCACCACAGCTGTAGACAGTTTCTCTGGATCAAAGTGTGACCAAGTATTTTAAAGGTCAGGCCAGTTTGCGTTTAGTTCAGCTGGAAAATTTGAAAAAGAATGAAAGAGTCTTTAACTGCTGCTGTGAATCCATCCAAACTTACTACGTGAATTAAAATGATAAATGCTATTATCATGCAGGAAACTGAGGCCTTTCTTAGTTGTTCCCAACAGTAAACAATGTTTTTTTTTTTAATATATTGTAGACTCCTTGATGATTAAAACATGTGATCTGTAAACATTACCTTCAGCTCAGGGGAATTATAACAAAATAATAAGTAGATTAATCAATAAAACTTAGAACTGAGGTGGCTGCCTTTTGTAGGTGTTTTCTAGCTGACATTCATTATTACTGGACTAAACAGGTTTGGTAAACATGCAAATATTTTGGCAACGGGATGCAAAAGTAAACGTTCCGGGTCTATGTTGCATTGTAACACGTGTCATGTGAAACATCTGCTGGAGGTGTTTGAGGTCAGAATTGCAAATAAAAAAATAAAAAAAAAGAACAAACTGGATAAACAACAGAATATGAATATTTATTCACTATGACTCATCTAGTTAGTTATTTGGAGATGGTTGTGTCTTCAGAATGGAAAATTTGCACTGATCAGCACACTTTTAGCACTATTAGGGCTTGTTATGTGACCTTCTAACTTGTTTCTTTGTTTTGTTTGTTTTTTTCTGTTTTATCTGCCTACTATGCTGCCTCTTAGCCAGGTTCTCATCATAAATGAGAACCGGTTCTCTATTTTTCTACATGGTAAAAAAAAAAAAAAAAAAAAAAAAAAAAAAAAAAGGTTAAATAAAATAACAATAATCAACAAATTCATGGGGATTTAAAAATGCTGAGGCTCTACTACACATATTTATTCCATGTGTTCTGTATATACAGTATATGCAATAATTTTGTAAAATACTGTCTATCGTGAGCATGACCTGTGGAGGTCATTGTAAACCTGCATTAATGGAACTCAGAAACAATATTTTGTTACAAGAAAGTGAAAAAATAACTTAAATATTACTTTTTATACATTTCAAACAATTCCTTACTCTGATAAAAATGTTTTACATTTATTAATCTTAAGCATATTTGATGCAAATTTAACACCCTGACATAGATTTCATTTAGAATTTTAGATGAAAAGACAACATTAAGTTATGCTGAAGGTGTATTTTTATGGGTTTGACTGGAAAAAATTGTCCTGAAGAATAAAACTAAAGAGCTGAAATACTGAGGGGGAGTCAGTCTCAAAGCCCAAGCAGGGTTTTCTCTGCTTTTTGAAGCCTTAGGCTCAAAACCTAAATATGAAGAACCACAACAACTCTCTGGACAGAAAAGATATCATAACAGCTGAAATACGCTTTTTAATAACTTAAGTGAAATGGTGGGTATGACTTGACATTGATAAGTACATTTCAGTCCTATATGTGGGGTATTCTTTAAACTTAATAATAATATTCATAGTTGTTCAACTTATGGTCAAATAGCAAAAGAAAAAAGGCCATGTGTAACATAAACCTCTGTAATCCTAAGAAAAAGACTGTTTTGTAATGATACCAAGCCTCGCACATGCTTAGGATGAATGTAACTCCTGAGCTCAAACTTAGAGGTAGGGGTTTCAACATACTTTTCCATCAAAATCAATGCCATGAACTGTGAATGAATTATCACAGAAATTTGCATTCAGAGTCTGGAGGATGTGCAGTTTTATCTTGCAAAACAAAAACGGATACTCCAGTTGTCATTTACTCAGACTGGGAAAAGACACACAAACGCACCATTCAATCTTACTAATGAAAATGAACCGGTCTGGTAGGATTCATAACAAATAATTAAATTATTTGGATACACCATACCGGTCAGTCTCAGTTAGTAACTATCTTTGGATGATGCATTCAATGACGGGAAAGAAAAAGGAAAAGTGTGTTTTTACACGACCAAACACACTGGTTAATCTGAATAATAGGGACTGACTAAACACAAGACGAGGTCCAGCTTCCCCACAGTGGAGTCACAGATGTACAGTGTTGACACCAGACACTGTCAGCGTGGAAACGAGTTCATTTCTGCTGCAGTTCGTTAGCTTCGATGCTAGCTCGTAGCGAAGGTCAAATCAAAGACCGGCTTTATTTTGATGGCATGACAGCACCGTCTCCTCTCCATTCGGGCTCATGGGGCTACACAGCTAACGGGGCTAACACGCTCATTCGCAGCAGGTTTGTTGTTTACTGTTTCATTCAGAGATAGCTAGCTTAGCATTAGCTTTAGCCTTAGCAGGCTTGCAACACATCTCCTTACCTCCGACTCCGAGGTTCACCTTCTGCGGGTGGCTGTCCTCCCTGAAGTCCGCCGTCAGCTTGAAGACCGCCACCGGAGGAGCTTGCGGGGACATCGCTGAATATAGACATGGCTGAGAGTAGGAGGAGGAAGACGGGGACGGCGGTGCTTTCACTGGCCGGCCAGAGAGGGTGACAGAGACGGGTTCACCTTCAGTCGCTTCAGGACAGTCAGAATAGGCGTCGATCGAACAGCCAATGGGATGGCACGTAACGCCAACTGTACGTCAAAGATAGCCAATAAGCACACAGTAAAGGAACTTCACTTTTTGTAATGAATGGAAACCAGGGATATTCGAGTTTAAGCAGAATATCTCATAAAACTGGGCTAAAAAAGAAGAAATTTAGGAACAAAGAGATAAAAAACGTTAACATTTACTACAAACTGCACTGCAGATTGGACTATAGTGTGCAAATACACGGAATGTACCTGCCTGATTGTATATCTACCAAATATCCCATGGTAGTAATAGTATTGGATTTATTGTTTTCTGTTGTAATTTGCTGTTTCTTTTAAGCTGAAAGTTTTTATCTGTTTATCTATTGGTTTTTTTCCCCCTTCTTTTCTTTTTTTTTTCTTTTCTCATGCCTATACTTTTTATTGCTTCCCTGATGTAATGCCTGTTAATGTTTTATGTAAAGCACTTTGAATTGTCTTGTACATGAAATGTGTCTATATAAATAAACCTGCCTTGCCTTAGTAGTGGTTAGTCATAAGCGGGGGCTGCCTAAAAATATCATTATGGGCCCCACTACTTCAGTACTGCAAACCCTAAAAAATATAACACAGTGCATGCATGGATCAATATTCTGCTTACAGTAGATCTCATAATTTCATAATTAAAAAAAAAAAACTAATAATGACAGTATGAGTTGTTTCCCTCCATTGATACTACTAATACAAATAAAATATTGTTTTACTTATTGGATGGGAGTACTTTTACCAGCATCAGCTAAAAGCTCCAGAACCTGGACCAGCCTCTAACCTGGGGGTTAGAAACTGGATTTTATTCTTTTTTCAGCAAAAAACAAAACTAATGCAAGAACAGATTTGATTATTAGTGCGTTTTAAGCAAATATTCTTTATGGTGATAGGTTAATCATTTTTGCTGAAAGAAAAGTGGTGAGCATGAATATTCAGATCCTTCACTTCAGTAAAAATACTAATACCACACCATGAAAATACTAAAGTAAAATTTCTGCATGCATGTAGAATATTATCAGTAAATCACAATCATGGCTGCATGATTTGGTGAAAAAGCCACATTGCAGTTATTATGGGAAATATTGCACTTTCTAATTTGAATCTACTACTTTTTCAACTCAAATATAAGATGTAGGAAAAAGAAAAGTTTTGTCAAATGTAGGCCAGTAAACACACAAAGATATGCAAATGTAGGCAAGTAAAAGCTCCTTTTACAGAGCAACTGGTCCAACCTAAGATAAACCAAATGGGGACTTTGATACAGTTATGGGGAAAAGCATCTTTTCTCTCTATAAGCAATAAAAGCACAAATGGTGTATTCCTGAACAGCGTAAGCAGTGGGTGAGTATCATTAGGACAGTCTGATGCGATCATCAGGAAGCATCTTATGCCTCATATGAACCAGCATATTTGTTTTTTATAAACAGACAGTGATAAGCGGTAAGTGGTTCAGATAAGCTGAGTGTTATCAAATGAAGATGAGGATCAGAGAATCAGGTTTTACCACTAGAGGTCAGTGTGTCCTCGCAGAGGAAACTGCAGAGTCAGGATGACTGGGAGTTCAGCTCCAGTATGACTTTCAAAAATCAGACGTTTCACTCATTTATTCAGGTTACAAGAAAAAAAAATATAACCTCTTATTCCACTACTTGAATGGTGTCATTCAGTTTTGATATGATTTGTTAAAATATATTAATGGCCCATAGAGTTAAATGTGTTACTTTTGCTTGTACTATTTCTTTTTTTCTTTTCTTTTCTTTTCTTTTCTTTTCTTTTCTTTTCTTTTCTTTTCTTTTCTTTTCTTTTCTTTATCTTTCAGACAGTTGTACTTCCTCCTCAGATTGCAGTTTTTCATCCGGTCCATGTCCTATAAATGTTTGTGATGAACTGAAAATGACATGTTTCCCATATGGGTTGACTTCAAAATTCTCCTCCTCCTTTAGCTAAATAAAGTCTATAAAAGCTCTCTTGGATTTACAAGAAAATGCATCATAACAAAGCTGAAAACATTGACTCTTTAGAGATACTTGGTTCTTACAAGACAGCGATTCTACTAACATATGATGATCTGATAAAATATGATGCGCTGTTATAGATTAAACAAGCCATAGTTTATAAAGTTGTTAAAATGAGCTCAACCTTAAACATGTACAACAGGAAAATGACAGGCACCATTTAACTGAACAATGACTCCTTGAACTTTCTTTCATTCATTCATTTTTTCGAATAACTGCGTCCTCGTGATGGTGGCAGTGAAGGTGGCTTCTCCCTGAAAGTGTCGCCATTTCATCACAAGGCTGACATATACAGACCAACAACCATTCACTCTCACATTGACTGATTGATTATCATTTATTTTAAGCATGTGAAAGTAGGAAAAGGCAAAAATAAAACAAAAAGAACAAACTGAATGTACAATTTTTATAAGTCGTTATTCAGAAGTATTTTGTTTTTATTATAGATTTTAATGGTTGAGAGATGCATTTCATTGCATTTTTATATTTTATTTATATTATGTATTTTATCATATATTTTTTTTATACATGTACTTTAAATGCACATGACAAATAAAGTTGAATTTGAACTTCACTGCATAGACACTTTAACATTTATGGGTGTATTTGTACTGTTCTGTGTAAATGACCTGAATACTTGTCCAACTCCCACTCTATACTCCAATCGCTCTTATTACTCTTCTCTGCAAATAGAGCACAGATTCCTGCAAACAAATATGAAAAATCCTTTGCAACTCTACTAGTCATTCCTTTCTCACTTAATTTTTCCAGCAGCACAGTGAATGTGAAATATCTGTGTTCAATAAAGATATTAAATATTATCAAGTTAAGAACATTGCTGAAGGAGGTTGAGCTTATCTTTTATGGAAGTAGAAGTAGCACCACCATAGTGTATAAAAGAGTCCAGCATTCTAAAGTTTATTGAAGAAAAAGTACAATAATAAGCATTCTTTCCTGATTCCTCAGCAGTATGTTACCACATATGTATTAACTGGCTCAGTAAATATACACATATGAGTAACAAAACAAGACACAATAGACGACAAGCAAAAGCCCAGCATTTACATTATGAGACTACAGGGGCAACACCCTTTTTTTCACAGTAACTTAGCTAAAGACATATACTTTGCAAACTTAAGATGAGTGTTTTTAAAAGTACTGGTCATCTGTTGTTTGTAGAATTAGAAATGTGAGTATACTTCATCAATAAGAATATTTATGTCATGTGTCTTTGAGCCATTTTACACATTTGTAACAATGTAAGGTCCAAAAGATGCAAAAATGCATGCATTCCTCAACAAACTTAGAGAAACATCTGTTAAGTAAAGTACAGCATCAAAATACGTCAAAAACACAAGAAGTAATGACATGGAGTTGCCTTTGGTAATATATTTTAATATGAATAGGTTTTAAATAAATAAATAAATAAATATAATTAAAACAATTATACATATTTTATAAGTTGTGAAGACTTTTTTTGGCAAATAAATCACATTTATTCAGTCAAACTGAGTCGCTGCTAAAACCTTTGGCCACGACTGTCCATTATTTCCATCTGAAACACAGAGTGAAATTAAGTTCATATAAGTCAGATTTATACTGAAGCGCATTACTTAAAAATACACTTGCTAATATTCACCACTGTGCCTGTGAAAAGTACAACCCTATCAAACAGCATTATCTTAGCACTTGTCTGAAATATATACCTAGTGTACAGTCATGACTGAAAGTTTTGGCGGTGACCCAAATGAGTTTTTTTCAAGATTTGCTGCCTAATTTTTTCCCACATGGATCTTAAATTAGATTGGAGAACATTTTATACATTTCAAAGACTTTCATTAGCATATTTTGTGTAAATTATTGGCAAAAAAGTCACAAAGTCAATTTGTGTCACTGCCAAAACTTGACCGTACCTGTAAAAGATTGAAAAATGGTGAAGCAGGAAAATCAGTGACGCTGTTAAGAGTTCAGATACAAAGTGTTCTTAAGTGAAACTCTACATCTCCATATGTGCTTGTGTGGCCTCGGCTGCTCACGTGTCTCCTCCTCCTTCTAACTACTGCTATTAGGAAACTTGTGCAAACATCCAGGTGTGTTTTCCTTCCCCTCTTCCTCTCTGCCTTCCTTTCTCTCTGTCTCTCTTGTTTTGGTTTGGAGTGTTTGATGAATAGCCTCAGTCTTAACCTCTGTATAGCCCCCACTTCCACCCTCCTGTGTCTAAAGTAGCATGTTTTTGTGTCAGTGAAGTGTGACTCCTTGACACATATACACACATACATATAGACACACGTACATGCACATATACATACATACATGTACACATACACACATATATGCACATATACACATATTAGTTTAAGCTTTAGATCATCAGACCATAACTGGGATTCTAATAAAAAGCAAAATTCAGTCTGTAATGTAATCAAGCTAAAGCTAAATGAACCATGATTCATTTTCAGTCTACACACACACACACACACACACGCAAACACACACACACACACACACACACGCACACACACACACACACACACTTCAAACATCACACAATCGTCCTCTCTTACTCTGTCATACCACAGATGATGAAGCCTCCTCTCCTCTCCTCTCCTCTCCTCTCCTCTCCTCTCCTCTCCTCTCCTCTCCTCTCCTCTCCCTCTCCTCCTCTCCTCTCCTCTCCTCTCCTCTCCTCTCCTCTCCTCTCCTCTCTCTCCTCCTCCTCTCCTCTCCCTCCTCTCCTCTCCTCTCCTCTCCTCCCCTCCCCTCCCCCCCCCTCCCTCCCCTCCCCTCCCTTTTTCCTTCCCTCTCCAGAAACACTCCAGTGAGTCATCACAGTGTAGTTTTCAAAGGGCCAAGGGCGAATGCTTCTGGATGGAGCTGATTGAGTCAATTTGTTGACATGATGGGACGTTTTGTGGCCTGGCTCTCGTCCCTCCTGCTGACTGCAGGCTACACTCCTGACAAAGGCTTTTCACTTGTTTTTCAGGAGTGTAAAAGGAAAAGGATGTGAGTGGTGGAGTGGAATGACCTGCTGCAGAACCAAACTGTGATCTGACAGATCTGAAGTTTGGGAAAGCACAAACCTAGATCCTAACAGAAACATGTCATTCAGTAAATTCAGATGTAATGTAATGCATTTATTATTAAATACTGGGTGATAAATGACTTAGGAAAGGTTAAAAGTTGACAACTATCCATTTGGAATTTGCTACAAATACTTCCAGGCCTTAATAATAATAATAATAATAATAATATATAATAATAATAATAATAATAATAATAATATAAAATAATAATAATAATAAAATCCGCAAGTGGTGTCAATGCCCTCGCCCTCCCACATGACAGCCTCCCCATGCGACCACCGAGGCCACCGACAGTGAGAGGACACGTATTGTGGACTTATCCGACATTCTGCGCAAGATACACACAGTTTTATACTTCTGAAATTAATGCTTAATACAGGCTCGTCACAGCCACGCCCAAAATTTAATCAAAAATGTAGGTGATAACTTTTGATCACACTGTGTAGGTGATTTTAAACCCAGTTTGGTCCAAATTAGATGTAAAACCTAGGAGGAGATGATGAAGTATGAGGGGTGGGATTTTATAGGTCCACACTTCCACCCAATATGGCCGACTTCCTGTTGGGTTTAGGGCGGGGCCATAATGTAATTTTTTATTTGTCCTACCATGGGCTATACCTGTACCAAGTTTCATGTTTGTACATGGAAAAAAAATGGGGGAGTGCTCCTGTCCACATAATGCATTTTGATTTTTGAGGGGGCGCCACCGAGTCCTTCTGTGATATTTTTTCTTGGCGACTTCAAATGAAAAAATTTTCACCAGGCTTGAATTTTTGGTCAGATAAAATTGACTTTTTGTTAACGTTCAGGGGGGTCAAATTTGCGTTCAAAGTGGTGAAAGTAAAATAAAAAAAAATAATGGAACAATGCGATTTTAATAGGCCCAAGCCGGCATGTGTGCCTGGGCTCGGGCCTAATAATAGTTGTTGTTGTTGCCCTCGCCACAGACGTGTCAAATACTCATATGTCCATCATTCAGCAAGTATCGCTATGGTGCCAAATTTCAATCTCTCCCACTGAATGTGTGTAGGCCAGGGAGATCCAGCAACTGATTCAAATTTGAGCCAAATCGGTGTTGGTATGTCCAAACTGATGCAATTTTGTAAAGGTAAATTTGTAGGGGCACTATAGTACACAAATTTCAATTTCTTCTGATGATGGGTGTAGATCTGGGAGATAGACGTCGGAGTCAAATTTGAGCCAAATCGATGTTTGTATTGGGGGGGGGGGGGGCTTAATATCAAATACCACATTAGCCCTGATTTTCTTATGCAACAAGATGTTCTAAGCACTCCTGTGTAATTTTTTTTTTTAAATTTTCATCCAAAAAACCCCCCCTACCCCAAAAATGACTTTTTTAACTCTGAAATTTGCAACTTTCACAGCTTCTCCACTCTTTTGTCCAGTATAATCTATAAATATGTACATGAAGGGCCATTTAATGATCTTGTAAGTGCCATATTGTATTGTAAGAGTACTTTGTATTATGAAAAGTCTAATGTCAAGGTCACGTTGTAGGTTAAAGGTCACCAAACTGCCTAGTTTTTTCAAAAATTCCTACCATTCAGACATTTTATCAAATATGTCCTAAGTTCTCTTCTCTCTGGTGTCCCGGTGGGATCCCTCAAGGCCTTTGGCCCTTTCAAAGCCACATTAGAGACTAAATATTGCAACATGTACATTCCATTCGAATTTGCCGCCATTAGTGTGGCGGGAAACACTTGCACACATTTTGGTGGGAAACACTAACCCTTCATTTTCTGAATCCGCTTTATCCTCACTAGGTCGCTTGGAGCCTATCCCAGCTACTTATGGGCAAAGGCGGGGTTCACCCTGGACACTTCGCCACATTACAACCCATTGTCATGAAGCTACAAGTATTGCAACGGGACATCCATTCTATCATTTTCTGACCCCGCTTTATCCTCACTAGGGTCACGGGGGTCGCTTGGAGCCTATCCTAGCTACATATAGGTGAAGGCGGGGTACACCCTGGACATTTCACCAGTTCATCACAGGGTTGAACATATAGAGACAAACAATCACTGTCACATTCACACCAATGGGTGATTTAGATTAACCAGTTAACCTATCAGTGCATGTGTTTGGATAGTGGGAGGAGCCAGAGTACCCGGAGAGAACCCATGCAGACATGGGGAGAACATGCAAACTCCACCCAGAAAGTTCCCACCCCCATCGACTGGTGTTGGAATCGAACCCAGGACCTTCTGTCTCTGAGGCACCAGTGCTATCCACTGCACCACTGTGTCGCCCACAATGGGACATATACATGTAAATTGCAAAGTCATGTGAAACTACCGTTTGTTATTTTTGACACGTCTATATGGAGAATACATTGAGTAAATAGTTGTGTTTATTGTGTCTTATTGAATGGAAGTTGTTTGTGGTCAGTAGATGTGTTCTGAGGAGAGAACCTGAGCCCAACATTTTGAAGAACCCACATTAACAGCTTAATTCCATCAAATAAGCATTTTTGACCAATTGGGCAACCTTGACCTATAATTTGACCTTGACACTACACCTTTGTAGTGCAAAGCACTCTTAAGGCATGACATGTCTCGCAAAAAAAACATTTAAGGGCCCAGCATGAGCATATTGCTACATTGTACTTTATCAAAAGTGAAGAAGGTTTGAAAGTTGCCAAAAACCCCACGTTTTCAGGGTTGAAAAAGTAATTTTTGGGGTAGGGGGGGTTTTTGGATGAAAATTTCAAATAAAAATTACACAGGAGTGCTTAGAACATCTTGCTGCATCAAAAATCAGGGCTAAAGTTGAATCTGAAAATTTTCCTGAAATAACCCCCCCCCCCCCCTCTATTTGAATGTCCGAGCTGAAGCAATTTTTGTAATGGTAAATTTTCAAAAAGCCTTTTTATCTGTGACAGATATCCCAAAAAATTTGACTAACTTTTGATGTCCCACTAATGTACACTGATTTTGAGCTCATTTGGCCAAACGCCCAAGGAGGAGACAGTTAAAATATGATGTCAGCGAAAACGCTGACTCAGCATTTTGGAATTTTCAATCTAACATGGCCGACTTACCATTTGTTTAATAATATTTTTTGTTTGTCTCCTAATGA